>NC_056750.1:816346890-816524769 GCF_019279795.1 Protopterus annectens
GTCCAATTAGAGCCAGCCCATCCAACCCTGACACTCCTGGATCCATAATTTCATACCCATAGTTGCTCCACCCCACCTGAGTTCAACATACACGCATACCATCCATTGTCCAGTTGTTATCGCAGCCATGACATACCTCCACACATTGCCCTCTCCCGAGCGTTTGGGGCCCTACATGTATGTTGTCCCAACCCATGTATTCTCAGGCTCTCCCACCATTTAGTCCTTAAACATACCTGCCCTTGCTTGTGTAATGGTCAGATGGCCAAATATCCTATCAATTTTTGGGTAGTCCCACCAGGGACTACCCTCTGATTGTAAAGTAGACTTAGCAGATCAACAATGTTACTCCCACTGGTAATATCCTGCCTGTGGTGTGAGTAGCAGTGCTTTTCTCACTCCTGCCCAGCTGGATATGACATACGCTGACATCGCTATGTAATACTGGGGTTGCTGTTGATTCCCTTCTCATTCCTTTTGTATGCTTTATTGTTACAATGTTCATTCTTCATATATATATATATATATATATATATATATATATATATATATATATATATATATATATATTATATATCTGTACATACTTATATACATGTCCTATGTATATCTGTACATACTTATATACATTTCCTAGGCTGGGCACTGCTTATACCTGCGCTAAGCACACTCAGACTTGCTTACTGGTACTTATATATGTTTACTGCTGCTTATTTGTGCTTACACCTGTTTACTAGTGCCTTATTCATTATGACAGTATCACTTTGATTGAATAACATTTAGTTAAACATCTCATGCGATACTCTTATGTTGGTTTTACAGCAAAACGACATTCATTCCACATGGAAAATGATATGTGCTATTGCTGGACTCAAAACATGAATGCCTTTTCGTTAGGCAGATGCTCTAAACACTACACTATTGATGTTTATGTTGATTCTGCATGTTTTTCTCTATTTGAATGATTTTGATGTGTAAGCTACACTCGGCAGAGGGCAGCAATACGCAAACATGCTGCGCTTTGCTTACACTTTCGATATTGCAGCAATACAAATTTATAATAGGGACATGGGGAATCTAATTGTGAAAGTTCTAGGGACAGGGCTCAACATTCCACTATGTGCTTGTGTGTTTACTACTTTGATTTTATTTCACTGTTCGTGGACACTCTTGTATGCTTTGCATACATTTCAGTATCCACGGACACTGAATTACTGACTTATTATTAGAGGCGGGCTCTAATAGTAAGCATAGTAGGCTCTGCAACTGTCTGGGCATGTTTACCCCTCCGTTGAGCACTTGTACATGCCCCCTGCACTCGCACACATTTTCTGTGCATGTCAAGGGCGCGGCGGCACACCCTCATACATATTCATATGGCTCTGCTGCACCATCTGTAATGAGGACGCTCGGCGCAAGGCTAAAACCGTCCTTGCGCCGAGCTTCATGAATCCAAGCAAACATTTTTGGATAAAGTTTCTCTTTTCTTTGTGAAAATAGGCTGTTGTTTTCAAACCAGTGCCCCGAGAAAAAATTATATTATTATACCAAGTTATAGATTTTAATTACAGATATCAGAGAGGCCAGTGGGAAATCAGAAGTTCAAATTATGGGAAATATATACATGGGTTTTGTGTATTGTGTTGTTGGTAATCTAGTGGGCAAATATATGATCAGGAGGCATATGGTAAATAATCTGGTGCACATTCTTTTCTGCTGCCCAGTCTTTTATATGCATGCACTATATTCATGAATCTCAAAAATGTGAAACTATCTACAGTGAAACAGACTTACAGTGGAATAACTAATATGAAAATATCCGGAGTGAAACAGGCTTATAGCATAATAGCTAAATATGCAGCTGATTTTCCAGGCAGGTTCTACCATCATCTCTCTTTCAAATTAAACGTGTGGACAGAACTCAGTCAGCATATAGCTTCATCCCAGCTCAGAATGGTCCATTGTATCTGGTACTATTCCTCTAGATACCCTGTTTATTTGATTACCATCCAGATTGAGCGGTCATAGGATACCTGTAACATTGTCCAAAAGAGTAAATATTTTATATGGATTTAATCACAGTATAATGTATATAGAACTCTGGTTTCCTCCCACATCCCAAAGACATGCTGTAGGTGGGCTGGATACTCTAAATTGGCCCTAGGGGTGAGTGCATGTCTGTGTGTGCCTTCTGTGGAAGGTTGGGTAACGGGCTAGCAACTCGACACCATAAAACTTCACTGCCAATCATGAGCGGACAGGTGATCCACTGTGGCAACCCCTAACCGGGAAAAAGCCAAAAGAAGAAGATAATGTATAGAGAACTTATCCTGGGAAGAGGGATTATTGAGTGGATTTATATGATTAAAATGTCGTGTAAGTTCTGAGTGAAATTTAGGAAAGGGTGTTATATGGCTTTTATATGTGCAGGAATGGTAACCCATATTTTTGGGAGTAAGATTTGGGAATGCATGCTCAGTGGATTGTAGTTTTGAATGAGAGGCTTGAATGGTACAGGTGCATGCTGGAGGGATCTAAGGTTGTAGCAGGCTGGTTTCATCATGTAGTTGGCTGACCAGGAAGAGGAATGAGGTAAGGTTATTGAGAATGAAGCATACCTCTTGACCTTTGGACAAAGTGAAAAAATAATGGGATGGGAGGCAATGGCCTAAAAATAGGGACATTTTTTAAATATTGCATTTATAAACTTAGAAAGTTGCTAGACTAAAAGGTGTTGTTTTAGCATACATTTTTCTGAAGAATATGAAGTCTGAAACTCAAATGTCTGTCATGATTTATTGACTTCAATCCTCAATGTTTTGTCAGAAAATCATAAATTTTATGAAGAACAAACAAAAATTTGACACAAAAACTGGACATTCTGCAAAAATCTAGACAGTTCAGATGTATGGTCTGAAGAACAGGTCTGATGTAGATAAAGAGGTTCTGACTTCCAAAGATAATAATTTTGCTTTATCAGTGATGAACCAATGGTGTTCTCTTTTGGAGGATAAATCTGTGGATGTTGCTACAGGTGGTTTGAACTTTAGCTTTGAAGTTCCTTTTGATGTAGTGGCCATGATGGGGAGACTGTATTTCATTAAGGAAAAACGACCCCTTTACTAATTGCAGCTCTTTCTTCAGTGGAAGGAAGTGAGACATTTTGTTGGACCAGTAGAATATAGTGTTTCTTTTGGCCTTAGTGTTTTAACATGCTTCTGTAGGTTGAGATTTGGGTCTAGCCAAACAGTGAGGCTGACTGGAGTGAGTAATGACCCAGTTGTTGAGTACCTTAGGCATCCTGTGTTTGGTTCCAAACAGCATGGCTTTGGTTCTCTTTGTTTTTCGAATTGTAGGTAAGTAGCCAGTCAGGTTTAAGAAGTCTGTTTCCAGCAGATGTTTGATCAGTGAGTGACACAAGGTAACTGTAGAGCAATATATAAGTGTGCTACAGAGGTTTAGGGAGGTAGGCTACTGTGTTGGGTTTGCATTCAGGAGGGTGTATTGCAGTTACATAGAGTCTTGGAAAAGAGGTATGATTTAATGAGATTTTTGAAAGTTGTGGAACAGTTCTGTAGTCTGAGGTTGGGAGGTAGGGTATTCCATGACTTTGCAACTTCATTGGGGAAGACCCATGGCTGTTTTTACATGAGATATTTGCAATCAGAGCGTTGTTACTGGATCGCAATTGCTTATTTGAGTTGTATAAATTTAGAAGGCTAGATAGGGCGGGGGTTTTGCCGAGGATAGTATAGAATCTGGTGAGGTAGATTAAGATGGTGGTATTGTAATACGTTGGGGAACTCAGGCCAGTGTAAAGTATGTAGGAACAGGCAGTGGTGAGACCAGGATTTTGCATTGGTTGCAAATGTGGCAATTTGGGTGTAGCAGGTGGACAGTTTGTTTAGGTCAGTTTTATTTAGGTTAATACTGCGGATACATAGATTAAGTAAATAGGAGACAGATTCTGGCTATGGCAATCCTTGAGTTAGAGGTTAGGTACCTTTTGCTGCAATAGAGGGTCCCTAGATTTTTATGCACTTTAGAGATAGTTAGAGATATATGTTTGTAAAATGTTAATGTTTGTTAAATTTTAATTGCTGGTCGATAGTACGTCCTAGTAATTTGGCCTCTGGGACTGGGGAGATGTGGGTTTTTTTGGCTGAGACTATGGGGAAGGTAAGGTCATTAGACTTTGTTGGTAGGAATGACATAGGTTGTGTTTTCTTTGGGTTTAGTATTAATTGTGCATTATTTAGCCAATTTTCTATCTTTCTGAAGGCTTCCTGTGCATTTTTTGAAGGAGTTGTAGATTGGATGCTGAGCAGATTAGGGTTGTGTCATCAGCATATTGGACTATTTCTGTCTTTTGTGGTTGCTAGGTAGATTTATTTTGTAAAGATGTTAAAGAGGAGGGGACCGATAATTGAGCCTTGGGGTACTCCAAGTGTGACACGGGGGGGGGGGGGATAGGGAGTTGAGCCATTTGACAGACTGTAACCAGTTATTTAGGTAACTACTGAACTAGAGTAGGGTGGGGCTGTTGATGGAGAGTTCTGAGAGGCAGGTTAAGAGTTTATCATGGGAGACAGTATCAAATGCTTTTGATAAGTCTAGGAAGGTAGCAGAGACTAGACTGTCTTGGTTCTTGTAAGAGTTAATAATGTTGGTGAAGTTAATTAGGGCAGTGGTGGTGCTATGTGATGGACAGAAGCCGTGCTGGGTATTAGATAGTAGATTGTTAGAGAGAGGTTAGGTGAGGAGTTGGTGATGAATACACCTTTCCAGGATCTTTGATAGGGGTGAGAGGATTGCTATAGGTTGGTAGTTAGAGAGGTTGGAGGAGGAGCCGCCTTTGTGAAGGGGAATGATGAATGAGGTTTTCCATAAGGATGGGACAGTGTTTTCAGTGATGGATCTATTTATTAGCAAAGAGATAGGGTAAGCTATGGCCTTGGATGCTAGCTGTAGGTATTCGTCAGGAAAGTTGTCTATGGCGAGGGTGGTTGGTTTGAGTTTAGCTAAGAGATTTTGGATTGTTGATACTGGTACTGGTTTGAGTGAGAAGGGTACGGAGTTTGTTTGGGCTTTAGCGGATTGTGGGGGGGTGCTGGGTTTTGTTCCATTAATGAGTTTATGTATAGAGGAGATAAAGTAATAATTGAAAATGATGGCTATGTCTAAGTTTGAACCCTCTATGTTTTGTGGGGGTGTAGTGGTTTTTCCAGGCTGGAGGATCTTGTTCACTGCTGCCCAGAATTTTTGAGGGTTGTTGTTATGTTTCTTTTGTAGGGAGATATAGTGGTTCTGTTTGTCTAACTTAATTTGTTTTTTTGCTTTGTTCCTGAGTTCAAGAAAGGCTTGTCTAGTTGTTGGTGTTTTGTAAATGCTCCTGGTTCTCCACGCTTTAACCCTGTCTTTAAGTAAGGCCCTAGTGTTTTTTTGTAGCCATGCTGCAGGGTTGCTTCAAATTCTAATTGTCCTGATTGGGGCTAGCTGGTTGGGGATACTTAGAAATGTGGTGTTGAAATATTCAACAGCTTTGTTTAGAGGGAGTGTTTTGATGGGTGACCAAATACAGAATTTTAAGGCTTCCAAAAAATGTTCTGTGGGGAAGTTTTTTTTGGAGCTGGTTTGTAGGAGAGTGGGAGGGTTGTTAGGTTTGAGTTTATGTCTCAGGATAAATGTGGGATTCTGGTCACTGAGCGAATTGGGTAGTGTTCCAAACTGTTGGATGTTGTTGGGCTGGTTAGTGAGGATCCAGTCTAATATGGATTCCCTTTTTGTGGATTTATTGATACATGTGGGTGATTGAATGAGTTGGGTGAAGTTATATAGGTTGATATGGCTGGCGGGTGTTGGAGAGTTGATTGAGATCCAGTCAATGTTAACTGTTTCTTGGAGAAGTGTGTGGGAAGCCCAGTGTAGTACTGACTCTAGTATAGGCTGGTTGTCAGCTGGGGGTATGTAGACCCCACGTAGGTTTATTTGTTTGTGCTGGTTTAGGAGGAGTTTGGCAAATAAAGTTTGTGCATGTTTGAGGTTTGGGCATTCTTTTTGTAGGGGGTGGTGGGCATTTTTTTGTAGGGGGTGGAGTTTTAGGTTGGCTTTGTAGAGTAGGGCAATACTGCCACCTCTTTTGTGTGTTCTGTCTGCCCTCAGGATGTTATATCCAGGTGGGGTTATGGAGTTTATTTTTATTTATTTTTTACTTTACATTTGTTTACCGGGACAGTCCGACTGGACACAGGTCCATTTACAGCAAAGACCCAGTGAGAAAAGCTCCACAATAAGTAGACACAGTTAAACACATAATGCTAAATACAACATATATACAAACATAATTAAACACATAATAGTAAATACAACATATATGTGACAATAAAAGAACATTAATGCAGAATCAAAATAACATGGTTAAGCATAAAGAATATAAAAAATTTAAATTCAGCAGTAAAGATTCCCGAAACTGTAGCAGATTAGCAGTAAGTATAATAGTATAGGTAGAAGTTTGTAGTGGATGAAGAGAGGGTTATGTAATGCATGGACATAGCCAGGAATTCATCAGGTGTACTTTAAGTGAGTTTTTGAGTTATCCCTGATATGAGGCTTAAGCCATGTTTCTGTAATAAGCATAATGTCGGGATTATAAAATGAGATAGTGGAGTGCAGTTTTATTTTGTTCATGATGTGAATGTTCAAGTTGAGTATTAACAGGTCAGAGGGATTATATTTAAGTGGGGAATTGGAGTTGGATGTGTTAATAGAGATTGCTGTTGGGCCTGGGTTGGGGTGAATATCACCTCCAAGTAGTAGCTTGGCTTTTATGTTAGTAATAGTTTTGAGATGCAGTTTTATAAGGGAGGGGTATATAAGACTTGGCTGTGTTTTGGAGTAAGGGCTGTAGTGAATAGTTGAGGGGAGCAGAATCTTGGATTGACCAGGAATGGGTGATGATATCTTTATAGGTTTGGTGTGGATAGTAGAAGTGAAAGGGAGGGTGAGGGACATGTGGTAATTGTGTTTGATTGGTGGGTAGTAGTAAGGGGTACTTATAGATGCTAGAGATAGAAGTGTGAATAAGGAGGATAGAAGTAGGGGGTAATGAGATATTGGGGTTGGGGGGTGTGAGACATAGCGGTAGTGGTTAGGTTGTAAGAGAGGGGGGTTAGTGTTTTCGATGAGGGGTGAAAGTTGCAGTATGTTTGGGGTGTAGTTGTAGTGTGAAGTTAGAGAGGGGTAGGAGGTGTGGTAGTGGCTTAGTAATAGTAGGTGTGAGCTAGTAGTGGGACAGGGATATGTGGTAAACTGGAGTGTGAGTGGTGTGATTGTGGGTGTAGTTAAGTGTTAGGTGATAGAGGTGGAGGTATAAATCTATGAGTGGTGGGAGTGGTTGGGGAATGGGGGCAGGGTAGGGGAGCAAATTGAACCTGAGCGTTAGTGAGGGTGAACGGAGCGGTGCTGCACCAAATAGAGTAGGTAAGTGACAGCTAGAAACAATCTGTGTGTTTGGCTATAGAGTGTATAAGCAGATAGAAAAAAATCACTAGAGTTGCTCTGATAACTATAAGAAGTAAGGGTGGTCTGTATTCTGACACATCCAGAAAGAAGCTATACAGGGGTTAGACTAGGTGGCTAGAGAGTTAGTGGACTAGCAGGTAAGAAATGGATGGGGTCAGGGCTATGGAAACACTTTCCCACTGCCAGCCACAGATACATATAATTTTGTAGTGACCTTGCTGGTACTGATGGGAGAAATAATTCAAAACCACATCACTACTCTAAAGCTAGCACTTGTAGAGAAGAAAGAGGTTATTAATAGCTGGTGATCTACTGGGTCAAAGGCTTTACTTTGGTCTACACTGATATTCCTCCTACTTTATCTTTGTTCATACTGGTAAGCATGTCATATGTAAAGATGCATACAGTCATGACACATCTGCTGGACTAAAACTCATATTGCAAAGGGAAAGGGTTCTGTGGGACTGAAGGTACTCTTTGAGCTGGACATAGATCTAGATCTACTCTCAAATATTTTTCTGAGGGTGGGAAGAATGGAAATTGAGTAGAAATCATGTACTTGGGATGGTTCAGATGATTTTGGCTAGGTAGATATTAAACAGATGGGTTAGAGGATGGATGAGATATTCTTGGAAGAGGTAGATGAGCTGAGGATTGCAGGCCATCAGTCCCAGCTGGGGGAACTGGGTAGGACTGTTTATCAGGGTGGGTATGTCGTTGTGCCTTATATCGTCAAACTAAGATAGAAGGGTCAGTGAATTCATGAAGGGGGCCATGTTAAATGTGCTGGAGGGTTGTGATACTGAGGAGTGATGGCAATTCGTGTAGAAGGTTGTATAGAGTGAGTGAATTGGTGACTGTGGAAATGGTCCTAGTAAGTAGAGAGTTATTATATGGGCTACATCTTCATATCTTGTGATAGTTGTGATAGGTATACAGTTATGACTGCTGGCCAATCAGCTGTAAAGATTCTGAAGAAGATGGCAAATCATATAGTTATAACAAGTCACATGGTGCTGCCTGTAGCCTGAGACATTACATGATATTGTACATGAAAGTGAACGATTTTTGAAAGGAATAGTACCAATATATTTGTGAAAGGTGCTACTCAAGTCAAGTCCATGCAAATTAGCTTGATATTCTGAAAGGTTTAGGATGTATCTAGAAAAGTGCAAGGCCAGGGAAGCATATTTATAAATGCTGAACTGTCAAGCAGCTACAGGTCTATCAAATCCACACATATGACATGATTTTTTGAGGTGGCACAGGTTATAAATTATGCAAGGATACATGTGATTAAATCAAAAATGCAGTGTACTCTGAAAATGGCATGGATTTATAATGGTAATATGAATTTGGGCACTTCCTAGAAAAAATAGTTTATTATGAATAGGTACGATAAAATCTAAATATAAAAGATGGCACAGCAATAAACTATAGTATCTTAAATGTGAAAGCAGGTTTGGAAGCAAGTGAATCTCAGTTCCTAGATTAACTAAGTACAGCTAAGAAACATCATGAATCTGTATAGTAGTGGGAAAAGTAAATGAGTGAGTATCTGTGTCAGCACCTGAAAATCACATGCAAATGGAAAAATAAAATGTGAACTTGTGTGGAAAGATTCTAGCAGATAGTAAAGTAGAGATCAAAGAGAAATTTATAGAAAGAAGTTATAGTAATCTGACACTGTGAATACATAAGGCAAAGCAAGATCTAAAAATGTTTGCTTAAAATTACATATACACATACACACCCATGCACATCACACATACCGACACACATACCCCCCCACACACACACACACATGCATGCTGGTGCACCCCCCCCCCACAAAAACGCAAACACACATGCATGCATGTGGATGCACCCTCAACGCACACACAAACACACAAAACACACACAAAAACACAAACACACATGCATGCATGGGCACACCCCCCACATATACACACACACACACACACACACACACACACACACACACACATGCATGTGCACCCCCCACACACACACAAACACACACAATGAATGATCTGTAGTGTTGATTGCAGAAGCATAAAACAACCAAGAAGTAAATCAGAAGGAGGTGATTATTGAAAAAGCCGTAATATGAAGTAAAGGGCCAGATTCAATAAAACCTACACAAAGTGTACACAATATGTATTCAAGAACATTCTTAATACATTTTATGTGCTTTCTAGTCACTCAGAAAGAATAAGTGTACACGTAGTTTACACTTTATGGTAACTTGTATGAATCCCTGTCAATATTTTGAAGCTACAAGAATATCAGTAGGAATACTAAACTTAGGAGGAGGAAGGTGTGAGTTATGTCTGTGTTGTCTGTTCACTCAGAGTGGTGTACACTTAGTGTACACTTAGTGTAGGTGTTCTGAAGATTTAAGGCAAACACAGTGATTATGACTTAAAGATGAATATCAGTAGAATTTCCTCATAATAAAGGTCATCATTTCATGTTCATGAATTATGTTTGGGAAATTCACCTCAGACTCTGTCTGTAGGACAACTATTCTTAACAGGAAAGTCATGTCACATCAGCCTGAAGAAGATGGATGCAGTTTACAGGGGTTGAGAGCCTTTCAGTACAAATTTTAGCTGTACGGGAATGCAGTATATTAAAAAAAATAAAAACTTTCAAGGGGGTAAAGAGAGAGTTCAGATCAGGAAAACACAATACAATTTACACTTTGTCTCTCACTGGCTCACATTCTAGGCTTTTAGAAATCTGATCTCAGATGCCCTAAGACTTGGCCAAGGCTTCCAAAGTATTCTCAGCTATTCAGCCTGGTGACCCTTCTACATGACCATTACACCTTTGTGATGCTTGGATGGTGATAAAACAAGACGATGTGGACATGACCTCCATGAGATGTATATTCTGACTGAATTGCTTGGAAGGTAAGTGCACAGGGCTGCATGCAGTTTCCTGTAGCCAGCTCATTGGTACCAGATATGTATTAAACAGGAATTACACCTCCTGAAATGCCAGCAAACCTCGCCATGACAGAACTCAGCAAATATTACCCATTTCTTCTTAACTCTCAAGTATCTAGCCCACCAATCAAATGTGAGTTGGCTGGTTTATAGTCAGGGTTCCACCTTTCTATGCTATGGAGATAGACTACAATATTTTGAACTTTTTCTGTAAGTTACTAAAACTTTGGTTCAGAAAGTCAATTCATTTATCTCAACAATTATGTGCTTTAAACAGATTAGTTTTATGGCGCTACATTCAAAATCAAGAAAACCGAAAAACTACTAAAAATCAAAAGAAAAACGAGTTGAATGGTAGGAGAAAGCTGAAATAAGCAAATACGAATAACGTAATGCTAAAGCAACTAAAAACTTTAATATGGTAAGCGCTTTCAGTGGTAAAAATATTCCACCTTCTTCAGACCCAGAACAACATAAAACTGATGCTTATATAGCTTGTAGTTAATTATCAATTAGTCATTCAATCAACCAATAAAAATAAAACCAGATAAAAGTACAATATTTAAACAGTATGAAACCTGCTCTAAAATGTTACAATGTTAAGTACATAATACTCAATTTATAAATAACATTAAATATATATGTATAACGTGTAAATGTTATACTGAAAAATCACATTTTAAAAAGCTACTAGGGCAAAACTGAAAATGTATAATATGTGATAATGACATAAATTTACTGTAAGAACTAAGATATTTAGCTAAATATAGACACATAAAAAATATATAGTAACATGTAAAAAATAAATAATTAATTGCATGCTGGTTAAAGACTAAAATCTGATCATAATAATACTGAATATATGACCAAAAACAAAGTCCATATTTTTATATATATAAAACTGTGTAAATGTTACTATGTTTCAAACTTAATCAACAAAAAGGTACAGTATCAAATTCTACATTCAAATTGCTACATTCAAAATCAGTTTTGCTAGAAGCATATCATAGTGCATGACCATGCGTCATTGTTTTTGTTACAAAAATCATATTTTCTATGGCACTAGCAGCTTTCCTGTCACCACATTAAGTCATTCCCTTGATATCAAAAGTTCAGTTTGACCATGCAAAGTCCAAATCATGTGGGAGATTTGCTGAGCCTACGCACCAAATGAAATAAAGAAAATGAACAACTCTGTCTTTATACAATTCAATTTTACAATCCGATAGTTGGCCACCTTCTTGATATGACTAGAATGTTTGGGAACTATCTTTACTTAGCTTACCAACTTATCAATACTATTATCCAAAAATTCCACTGCAAATTAGGGCTGCTTTATAAAGCCAGGCCGTGCCTCACTGATGATGGCAGAAAGGTAACTGCAATGCTTCTTTTACTTCAAGCCTGCTGTATGAATATACAATTTTCACTAAACTTCAAACTACACTAATGAATAAGCTTAGGTTCATAGGTAAATACTAGGCTAACTACTCTGAAGGGTCATTTTAAGCCTAGCCAATAACCTGATGTCAGAATCAAACCCGATATCTTGCATTAAAGACCTTAACAATTATGCCAAACCTACCCCCCTAAAAATATTAGGCAATCAGTTTGCAGAGTATTACAAACCTAACCAACTGACCAGAGGTCATAATCAAACCTTGTACTATATATATATATATATATATATATATATATATATATATATATATATATACGGATTCACTACATATGACCGAAAGTTTATTTGACTGAAGCCCATTTGACTGAGACCATAATACCGAAAGTTCATTTCACTGAAAGCCCATATGACCGAAAACTCATTTGACCGAAAAACAGCACTGGCAGGTATATGCCCATTTCCCACTGTAGCGTGACCCTTGAGTGAGAATATTAAGTTGGGGGGGTGTGGGAGGCACAGCCCCCCACATAATTGCAGTTTATGCACTATTATATACATGTGTATCCATTAAAAATACATTAAAACATATAACATCAGTACAAAGTTGTTGCAAAATTGTGGGGGGCTATGCCCCCCACACCCCCCAACTTAATATTCTCACTCCAGGGTCACGCTACAGTGGGGAAATGGGCATATACCTGCCAGTGATGTTTTTCGGTCAAATGAGTTTTCGGTCATATGGGCTTTCGGTGAAATGAACTTTCGGTAATATGGTCTCAGTCATATGGGCTTCGGTCAAATGAACTTTTGGTCATATGTAGTGAACCCGTATATACACACATATAAAAGGCCTTAAATAGATCTTAAACATTATGCCAGCCTTCCCCTGGTTTGAACAGTGGTATAATAAAAAAGACAATTTGCATCTAATCTCCAGTACTGAACCCATCACTGCATTCCCCTGCAGAATCTGAACTGGCTAGAAATACCACACCACATATATCATATGGGGTCTACTTCAAGGACTCAAAAGACAACTTACTCGAATCGCAGTTCATTGAGATGAAATCAGCTCAGCTCCACATCACTGAACAGTTACATCATCGAAAATGACTCCCAGGAAAGGAACTATTTGGTCACTATGGAAGTATTTTCCCTTTTCCCCACTGTGGTGTGATCTTAGAGTTGATATTTAGTTAGGGTGTTCTGGGGAGCAAAGCCCCCCACTTTGGTGGGGGTTTTTTCACTTCATTGTGCTTGTTTTGTTCTTGTGGCCAAGTGATTCCTTTCCCTGTGAAAGTTTTTGCTGGTTTACAGCTTCGCTGATAAGTTGTTTAGCTGATTTTTGTCTTGATGAACTGCAATTCGAGTAAGTAGTCTTTCAATTCTTTGAAATAGACCCATCATATCATATCATATCATATCATATTATATCATATCATATCATATCATATTATATCACATCATATCATATTATATCATATTATATCATATTATATTATATCATATTATATCATATTATATCATATCATATCATATTATATCATATTATATCATATTATATCATATCATATTATATCATATTATATCATATCATATCATATTATATTATATCATATCATATCATATCATATCATATCATATCATATTATATTATATCATATCATATCATATTATATTATATTATATCATATCATATCATATCATATCATATTATATTATATCATATCATATCATATCATATCATATCATATTATATTATATTATATCATATCATATTATATCATATCATATCATATCATATCATATCATATCATATCATATCATATCATATGCATAACTCATAATTGCACAAAAATACTATATCACCTCTCAAACATGCACACCATTAGTAGTATAATAAACCGATGCAAACTCTTTGATCAAAGAACTGACACCTAACAGAATCCCAAAAATCCCCTAGCTCAGACAAGGAGTCTTTATACTTAGTAAGTATAGCTAAACTGTGGAACAGCATTCCTTTCACCAGCAAATAAACAACCTCCTAGTTTTTAAGACTAACCTGAAACTACAGCTAAATCATACCGGAATCTGCAAATGTTCTGAATCTCCAGCATAAAACTGCCCAGCTACTCAATATTTCCTCTTCTTAGAGCTATTGTTGCGGCATAGAGGAATTAACTCCTAACTACAGTCCAGGTGACCTGGCTTTGATTAGCAGCTTGGGCATATAAGGGGATGGCAGGGAGAAAGATCATTCCATTCAGGAGGGGGTATGCATTGGGAATGTTACCTGAGGGAAGGTGTGGTCCAAAGAGGAGAATAGTCCTTTGATGTGATGA
Organism: Protopterus annectens; assembly: GCF_019279795.1. Classification (NCBI taxonomy): domain Eukaryota; kingdom Metazoa; phylum Chordata; order Ceratodontiformes; family Protopteridae; genus Protopterus; species Protopterus annectens. The sequence continues at coordinate 816,361,110 of NC_056750.1, forward strand.
TGAATGCAAGGGGTGCGCTGGTGAGGAAGTAACTGTAGGTCATGACCCCTTCCCAGGAAGTAGAAACAGTTGCTGGCACAGCCCCCAAGATGCCCTAGGGATCCATGCTAGCCCCAGCTTACTCAAAAATTCTGGGGGAGAAAAGGAGGAGAAGGTAGACCCAATGACTGATGCGGAACACTGGGACAGCCAGATTTATTTAATGTATTTATTGATTTATTTGTTAACCGGGCTAGTCCAACTGAGCCAGTGGCCCATTTTCAGTGGAGACCCATGAAGAAAGGCTCCAGACAGTTATTAGTTATTACAAAGTTACATAAAGAAAAACATCTGAGAATGAAGTTGTATGCAAACAATACAAAAATGTGCTTTACATGAGAACATTAGAAATTTACAAAAGGCCTGAGAATGAAGTTTACATAAACATTACAATAATGTGCATAACATGCAGTACATAAGTTAGAATTTTTTTTAACAAAAAACAAAAGAGATGCCAGTGAGATAAGACTCTTGCAGTAGGTGGATGTTAAAAATGTGATAGGTAGTGAGGTGATAGGGTGGGATTTAAGTGGGATCATTGCAGTGACAGGTGTTGACATTTAGGAGAAATGTTTTAAGTTTGTATTTAAAGAGATTTATATTAGAAATTATTCAGATGTTAAGGGGGAGTTTGTTACATGCATGGGAAATACTATATTTGTAAAGAAGTTTACCAATGTTTTTGATTGGTTTATAGGTTCCCCAAAGGAACTGGTCTAGGGTTACCAGACGTCCGGCAAAAACATCATGTCCTCTATCTGGCATTCATTGCTTAAAAAGGCAAAAATGTCCGGCTTTCAAAAATATCTTTTTTTCCTCTCTGGACTGTTTCAAAAACAGTCCAGATTGAGAAGACCAAAGGCATCTATGCAAATGCTCAGAAGTCATTGTGGTTTAACGGTAAGAAGCAGGAACCTGACGGACTGCAGAGTCAGCAGTCTATTACATAATCTGTATATGTGACATGGCTGCTGATTAGTCCTGTTACTCTCACAATCTCTTCCTGCGCTTTAGTTGCAAGGGGAGAAAGAGAGAGAGGGCCAACCATTGTATTAGTGTTTAAGGTAAGTACTTTTTCTTTTCCTGGAAGGGCCAACCAAATACTGTCTTTATTTTTTACCTGGCAGGATCAACCAGATTATACTAATACTATGTGTGTTTTAAGGGCCACTGATGACTTTTTATGTGTATTTTAACCTGGCAGGGTTAAAACAGATACCAGAGAAGCAATGTGCTTTGGGGACTGTTGGTTTTCTTTTTTTAATACACTGGCAGGCAGATTCTTGGGTCTATGTGTTTTTTGGGGCTGTGGATGACTTTTTTCATATCTCTCAAGCTCTTAGAGCAAGAAATCTAGACAAAACCATAAATAATGGAGGGACAAAGGCCCAAAAGTAGGGACAATTTTTAAATATGGCTCTTTCAAACTTAAAAAGTTGATATAATAACAGATCTTGCATTAACATAAATTTTCTGAAGGTTATGAAATCTGAAACTCAAATGTCTAACATTATTTTCTGACTTTAATCTTTAAAAGTTTGCCAGAAAACAACAATTTTATGAGAAACAGACCTAAAATATGAGGCAAAAATCTGTACAGTTGAGAGGTATGCTTTCTTTTTTGAATATAACCTGGCAAGGCTAACCAGATATAGGGAGGCAATGTGTTTTGGGGACTGTTGATTTTCTTTTTTGAATGCACTGGCAGGGTCAGCTAGATCCCTGGGGTCTGTGTGTTTTTTGAGGCTGTTGATGATTTTCTTTTATGCCTCTCAACCTCTTAAAGCAAGAAATCTGGACAAAGCCATCAATAATGGTGGGACAAAGGCCCAAAAGTGAGGACAATTTTAAATATTGCTCTTGCAAACTTAAAAAGTTGATATAATAACAGATCTTGCATTAACATAAATTTTCTGAAGGTTATGAAATCTGAAACTCAAATGTTCAACATTATTTTCTGAATTTAATCTTTAATAGTTTGCCAGAAAAACACAATTTCATGAGAAACAGACCTAAAATAAGAAGCAAAAATGGGGGCTGTTGATGAGTTTGTTTTTTTAACATAATACACTGGCAGGGTCAACCAGATGCTAGTGGTTGGTGCATTTTGGGGGCTGTTGATGAGTTTCTTTTTTTTTTTTTTTAAATATAATATCCTGGCAGGTGTCAAAGAGATACTAGCTATGCAATGTGTTCTGCGGACTGTTTGTGGATGACATGTTTTTTTAACTTAATATATTTTTGCAGGATTAGTCAAGATACATTAGAATTGTTTGTCCATGTTTTGTTGCTGAAACAAACTCTACTCTTGCATGGATAAAGTGTGTATAGGTGAATTGAAGTAAGATCACATGCAAGTTTGCCTATGTGATGTGAAAGAAGTACAGTAATGTAACTGTGGTCTTTTATTTTCATTAGTTTAAACCTTGTAGGCTCAAAGCAAATTCTCTGAGTAGGCATTTAGGGTGAGGGCAATGCCTAAATGCGAATGGAATGACTGCAGTTCTGGCTTGCTTTGCAAGAGTAATGTGCATTTGAGTGAAGTAAGATCGACCACAAGCTCTGAATTCTGAGTACTGTTATGTGAAAAAAAAGAATACTTACCTTGATGAGAGTGTCATCCTTTTGTTGTTGTTTTTGTTTTTAATATTGCAAGATCAAATCAGATACTGTGGGTGGGATAGGCAGTGAAGGGTGGAGCCATGTGTGAAAGAAACAACTGGTCCTGTTGTTTACTGTTGTTGTAATTCCAGCTTTGCAAAACTGTAATACTTTTCTGTCCATACTTTAAGATGACTGTAAAATAATTAGCAAGTTTGAGTAATTTTTGATTTATGTTATTTCATATCTGTTCATGTATATACTAAATGTTTGTTAAAAATGTTTTTAATATGTTGGAGTTCTTCTCTCTGGACCTATGCTGAAAAGTTTTTGTTTTTTTTTCGACTAAAGCCAGTTGCAGAAACCTGGGTAATTTTCATTGTAACACACAGTCCGATTGTAGCTGTCCCTGCTGTGGTTACATGATGTGATTGTCAACAAGTTCAGAAAGCACTGCAAATTCATAGTACATCTTAGATCAGGATCATTATTAGGCAGGGATATTGTTGTAGAACAGAAGATGGTTTATTAACAAAGAAAGTCAGTTTTAGCTTTATGGAGTCCTTTTATTTTAATTTCTATATTTCAGAGGATGCACAAGGAGCATTTTGGTTTAAATTAGTAAGACAAGGATGTGAGAGCCTATGGGTGCCGTATACTGTGGGGATTTGCGTGTACTCTGGTATTAATCTTCTGTATTTATGAGCAGTAAACTTCTAGCAGTACCATTACATGAAGAAGAAAGCAACATGCCTTAACTCTTGTGTATTTTAAAGATCAGAAACAGTTCAGTAGTGGACTTGTTATATTTTCCATGAAACTATTCAGTGGTGAATTGGTTACTTTATCCATCATCCTGTTCAGTAATAAATTGGTTATTTTGTCCTTGAAGAAAACTACCAGCTTAATGTAATTACACATTGAAATGTTATTGTACAGCAGTCCAGGTGCCCCCTGTGTCAGTAAGGAATAATTTGTAGCACCACTACACTGTCTTTCGTGAGCAGAACAGAACGCGTTCTCCTTTGTCCTACTTTATCATGGCTTTGTCCTCCTTTATGACCTTCAGTGTCCTCCTTTGGGTTTGCAGGTATCTAGCAGCCCTAAGCTGGTCAGAGCTGCGGAGAATTCTGGGAGGGGTATAATGTGATATTACTGAGGATAGAGCAGGACAGGAAAGGGAGTTTTAAGAGTAGAGTATGAGTCATTTGCAGCTGAGAGTGAAGCAGGTGCTGGGGGAAGTCAAGCCACTGGAGATGTTTTAGTGCATGGCAGTGATGAGATTTGTAGGGTTGGTTACTAGCAAATCTTGCAACACTATAGTATGATTGACAGTTTAGCCAAAAAGGTAGATTGTAGATATGAAAAGATGGGGGAGGCATAAAGTAGACACAGAAGGAGGAAGACCTGAGCTAGTTTCTGCCTAGAGGCAGGGGCTAGGTATTTTTTATGTCTGTAGAGTAGGCCGAGTTTTTGATTGGTCTTTTTAATACAGTGCTGAATATGGGTATCAAATTTTAATTGGTCATCGATAATAATACCAAGATGTTTAGTATGTGGGTCAGGTTGTATGATGGTTTTGTCAAGACAAGGAATTGTGAAGGCTGATTTAACGCTAGAGAGGGTATTTGGAAATGAGAGTAGTAGCTTTGTTTTTTGGGGATTTAGAATTAGTTGGTTGTTGGTTAGCCATTTTTCTACAGATAGGAAGCTGTGTTCAGTAGTAGAGAGGATGTTAGAGAAACTGTCAGGACAGGTAATAAGGGTAGAGTCGTTCGCCTATTCTGTCAGGAAGGATGCTGTACAGGAAGTATCTAGTTGGTTTGTGAAAATATTAAAGAGTAGCAGGCCAGGAATCAAGCCTTGAGGCACCCCAGTTTGGATTGGTAAGTAAAGGGAGCAGGTAACCTGCCATCTTACTGATTGCTGTATGTTAGTGAGGTAGGTAGTGAACCATTTAATAATAGAGGGAGAGAAGCTGAGTTGAGATAGTTTATCAAGATGTGATACAGTGCTGAATGTTTTAGAAAGGTCTAGAAAGAGACAAGAAACCAGTAAATTTGTGTCCATGAGTTCGGCAACAGTTTAAGGACAGTAGGGCAGTAGATGTACTACGATGGGGTCTGAAGCCATGTTGCGTAAGGATGCAGGGTAGCAGATGTAAGAAACAGGTATGGGAGGGGAATAAAAAAAGTTTTTCTCTTCTTGCTTACTAAACCAGTTCTTCACAACTAGCTTTTTGCATCTTACAAAAGTGAGTTTATTTCACTCCTCTCATATGAAATGCATATTTTATTGTTCTCTTGCAGGAATTATGCATCATTGTGAATACAGATTCATATCACATTACTTTAGCTCCCAAATATTTTATAGTTTTTGCTAAGTGATTCTGTTACATCTATTTTGATAATTTCTTGTTTGTCTGCAATGTGACACAATCTCATGCCTTACACCTTACAACAGTTTATAACTTTGTGCAATATTTTCTGTTTATTCCATTTTAATGAATCCAATATTTCTGTACATATTTTCTTTAGAAAATGTGTAAACTTTATAATATTGTACAACTACTATTTCTTCAAGCTTATGTGTTCTGGCCTCCTCTGAAAATGGGCAAAGTACCCAGTTGGACTTTCTCGGTAAAGTAAAGCAAATAAAATAAAATAATAAGCAATAAAGTTCATGATTAACCATTACCTGCAATGATCTAATCTGATTTATTAAAGCAAATGTATTTCATTAATTATTTCACTAAATGATAGGGTAGAATATAATGAATGGTAGAGTAGAATATAAAAAAACTCCTGAAGGCTACTGAATATTCAGTTTTAAAGCTTTGTAGTTAAACAGCAACAATAGAATTCTTAATATATACAAGAAAACAAGCATTCAGATATATGAAAACAATTTTCCAGTTAAAGGATGCTGCTCCATCCTTTAATAGTTTTTTAAATAAATTGAGATTAAACTCAAAGGTTACATTCAAAAAATGGCACATGCCTTCTGTTTCTGCCTTATATGGAAGTGCGTTGGATTGAAGGGGTTACTGGAGTCTTTTTTCCACAAGAAATAATAATTTTTATGTGGAAATAAGATGTTTAAAATTAATCCTGATCTCACTGGATGCTAGTGCCTCTGGCTCAGTGAAGGTGTCAAAGGTATGATATGATGACTTGGTTTTGGGGGTGGAAGATTTCCTATCTTAGCTTCTACCCTATATGTAGTTTATTGAGCGGTGTTAAACTGCAAACCTGCCTTCAAAGGAATGCAAGAAGTTCGTTTGCACACCGCTTAGCTTATGAGGCATTTTTTGGATGGAGCAGCTTATTGTAGGTAGGATAGAAGTAAGGATCTAAAATATTTTAGGGCGTTAGCCATGACGTTTTCAGTGGTATCTTAGAGCATAGCACAAAGCAAGCGAGAAGAAGGCTTCGCTCACTTTATTAACAGAACTTTTAAATGTTACTTCTGCACTTCTTCAGGTTTGGCCTTTTTGGTCCCTGTATATATATTATATATATATATATATATATATATATATATATATATATATATATATATATATTATATCTATTAAATAATTTAGCATTTTGCAGTAGTATTTTTTGGGCACACGTTTTAGACATCTGTAAATGTTTATTAGACTGATTTTCAGAGTAGAAAGAAAGGCGTGGAGGTATTTTCACTTCTTAACTGAAGTTTCCAAATCACCACTGTACCTTTCTCGAACAGAACTTTATATCTATCTTTCTATCTATCTATCTATCTATAGATAGATATTATACTTTCCAGAAAACACAATATGAGCATGTTTGTTATGAAATAAATTAGAAGAAACATTGAAAACTTTCAGGATCTATGGGCTAGTTTGCCCTTCTTTTAGTACCTAGTTTAAAAAGCATGTCTGAAACGTTTTGTCACTTTTAAGTAAAACTCTCTGGGCACAATACCTCTGTGACCATCTGGTAACTGTATGGGATGTACATGCCTTTAGTTACAGTGGAAAGTAAAGAACTGCATCATACCTATCTGTGCAATAATAAACAGCTATTCTTAATATATTTTGTAATGCATAAGTGAAATATTTGAAAAGATCATAATGTATGGATGAATAGGGTCTATGTCATTTGACTGAATGTTCATTTGACTGGAAACTCATGCAGCATTATCCAGTAGGTATTTTTAGCACAACTACCATTAGGGTTCGAGAGTTCCAGGAGCACTACTATAAGGGATCTAGAGCTCTGGTACTACTGCCATTTGGGTTCTAGACCTGTAGCACTATAGCGGGCTTTGAACAGACAGTCATAATTCACTGACCATATCTGCTAAAGACAAGGCTGTTAGTCAGGATGCTTTGTTATTTCTGAATATCCACCATCATCTTTATTGACCATCTCAAGTAAACAGCAATATAGTCAATTCATAATAGCAGCTCACAATACTTGATTATATCAAAATAATCATATATATATATATATATATATATATATATATATATATATATATATATATATATATATATATATATATATAATCTGTAAGTAGTCTTGAAAGGTTTCAGGCAGTATTGTACATGAACAGTTGATAAAACACTCTGGCCAAACTGGACTCAGTACTCTGATATTCATTGAGACATAACCTCTCAAATACTTTAAAAGGTTGATAATTATTGATTATATAATGGTGATCACCACCACCAATAACAAAGGCATCTCCCAATGATCAATTACATTTCAGTTATCTATGAATGAAGCCACGTAATTACACAATCCACTGCTTTACTTATATTTAATGTCATTTCTTTCATTATAGTGCAAACTTACTCACTGTAACAGTTCACTTACAATTATCTTAAACAGATTCCAGTTAAGTTTATTAGAAAGTTTCAAAGAGTTAGTTTTGGTAATGGACCTTATCTAAGTAAACATTTAAACAGGTCGTCTTCTTATGAATAATTTAAATGATACCCACATTAATAAATACTAGTAAACCCAAGATTTTAGTAGTTCTAATGGCATGATATATTAGTTATAATATCTAAAGTTGCAATGTTTAGGTCATGTTTGTCTAATGACCAATAATACACACATAATCTAGTGGCCAATTACCCTTTGCGTACATGCTAGTATAATTTTACATTCACTAATTCACAATATTATTGCTATAGAAAGCTATCTTTTCACTTTAATGTAGTAACTGTATATCTAAAAGGCAATCCAATGCCTGGCCTTGTTGTCATCTGACAACCCACTGCTAGGAAGCCTTCATCACTCTGGTCATTCCCATGCTAAGAAATGTTCCCTTTATAGTGGTATAAATAAACTCTGTGTTGGCTTCGCATAGAGCCTACACTGTGTTTACAGGTTAGCATGGTGCGTGGTGCGCGTCAGCACCCAAGGTATATTAATGAGGTGCAGTGTGCCTGTGCTAGGTTTTGTAGCTTGCAACAGCATTGCTGGCCTCGAAACCTTTTATGCGAATGCAGATAGCAATTCTGTGCAAGGCAGAGCACCTATAGTGCGTGGATTTGAGCCGAATCCCATAGTGATCACCTTTACAAATTGCTGTCATTTTCTTAGTGCAACACATCTGCACAGACACCAACTTAATGACAGGGCAAGTAACCAGTAAAAGGGACATATTTGACATAGATGTACATAGGAATGTGTTAGAATGTAACAGTGTCAACCTTCTAGAGCAAGAAAAGTGGACAAAGCCATAAAAATGGGGGGGGGGGGACAAAAGGCCGGAAATAGGGACATATGTTCAATATTGCACTTCCAAACTTAGGAAGTAGATAGAATCTATAGGTTGTACATTAGCATTAACTTTCTGAAGAGAATAACGTTTGAAACTCAAACGTTAGTCATCAGTTTCTGACTGCGCTCTGCAATGACATGCTGATGATTTGCCAGGAAAAATTGTTCACAAATACAAGACAAAAACTGGTCATTCAAAACAGATCAGGACAGTTGAGAGGTATGCAGTCAAGTGTATGTAATATTGAGTCACATCAGTCCAGAGATCATCCCAGTGATATGGCAGAAAACTACGAATTTGATAGGGAAAACATCTGGACATCCTGGTAATATCTGGACAGTTGAGAGGTATGAATGTGAAGTATATGGTCCAAACACAGTACAGGACAATCTACCTACAGAGCAGAGTATTGAGATATCACATTCCTGGCATTCTGTACTGAAGCTGTAACAGGACATGGGACTGCCATGTAAAATGATCACTCAGGGGAAGTGTGTGTATTGAATAGGGACACACAGATGAATTGTAGGAAAGAGTACAGGTGAAACTCCCTCATGTACAGCAGAGGATGGCATGTCAATGGTAGATGGTTTTAGCAGCAACACCAAGCACAAATCTATATGGTACAGTACAGACGGTACAGTGAAAATGTGTTGTCTGTGACTGTCACACAAGGTGACATAACAAAGGGGAGGATGTCTGTGTGAGATAAGCATCCTTACATGAATAATGCAGAGGACATCTATCAAGGATCTGGCATACAGTTGGGGTAGGGTGCATATTGTGAAGCTGTACAAACTAATATGTCTGAATATGAGTGTACTCTCAGCAGAGGTCCCCAGCAAGGTGGCTACAGGTTAAGGATCAGGGCAAACATAACGGACCTGATGTAGCAGTTATAACTCACACAGTTATGTTGCACACACCTGGAAGAGTGTAGAAGAGGTCCATGGATGACATGTTGGTCTACCTCACAGTCAAGAGGCATGATCTCTCTATACATGCATGCATCAGCTGCTGTCCCCCCAATTCAGGTGAATGCATGTTGATGTACACCCTTGTATGGGAACATAGGTTGTGTGGGGGGTATGTTGAACTGTGTATTCAACCATATCAGAAAGGTGTATATGCTGGGTCACACCATAGGTGACCTGTGATGTTGTCACAGCACATTGATTCCATGTGATAGGCCTGGATGAAGGTAAGGCAGTGCATACTGCCTATTGTGATCTAGCCTAGGGTTTTGACACAGTCACACATGCAGGTATCAGTGAGAAACTCCCCAAGCTGAGGATTAAACCTTACATCAGTTGATGGGTAAACAATTGGCTCACTGACAGAACACATCATATGAAAGTTGGTGAATCAACCTGTACTAGTAGAGCTGTCATCACTGGCAAACCTCAGGGATCTGTGGTCGGGCCTTCACTGTTTGAACTGTATTTCCTGACAATTCAGGCTAAAGTATATGGCCTTTGACTTACCAGGTTTGCTGATTCTTCCATATTGTGTGCAATCATTGAGTCTACCAATGGTGATAACTTTGTATAGGAGGAGGAGGTAACACACATAATTGAATGGCGACAAAGGCACATGATGCACAAATAAATTCAGAAATGTGTATTTGTAATGTTGTCCATGTGAAAAGTGGAGTTCCATTATAATCACAGCATTGACAACATTCCTGCTATGCAGAAACCAAGTGATGTAAGTACTGGGAACACATTTTGATAGCAATCTGAACTTTGACCACCAAGTGTCTACACTGCTATAGAAAGCCTGTGTTGTGTGCATCATAAGTTATGCCATCATATTAACATCTTAGGATTGCATGACAGCACTGTAGTCAAACCCCATTACAGCTCTAATAGACTATAATGCTCTTTTTTACATGTACCTCACCAGACACATGTAGCAGCTAGGGAGACCACAGAGCTTTCTCAGCAAGATAACACAGGGCCTATAGACCAAGCCATGATGTATGTGGATAGATTAAAGCCATGCCACTGTAAACTTTATTATATAGGATGAGGTGACTTCCGCTTGGCCCCCAGGCCAGTCTCTGAATCTGCTCTAGTGGGACTACTGCATATCCAGAAATGTGATATAGCTGATGACATCAGCAGTGTCTGTTGAGAAGAAGATAACAATGTGCCACATGCTGGTGTAAAATACTCTCTGCAATGTCAGGCAATAGCTCTCACACACACTTGACTGCAGTGAGAATAGAACCCCTAACTATGTAAATACACAGACTACATGGCACAGTACTTTAAGCAAGTGCCACAGCTCAAGTCTGACTTGGAATGTGTCAGACAACACTTTATAACTGATGACATCAGCAGTGTCTGCTGAGGAGAAGATAATGTTCCACATGCTACTGTAAAATGTCTGTAATGTCAAACATCTCTCTCTATCTCTCTCTCACACACACACACACACACACACACACACACACACACACACACACACACACACACACACACACACACACACACACTTAACTGCAGTGAGAACATAACCCCTACCTAAGTACATAGACTACGGAACACAGTATTTAATGCAAATGCCATGGGGCAAGTCTAATTAATACAGGAGTGCAGGTAAACTTTTAGTAGATGACATCAGCAGGCCATGTGGGAGACAACAGGTTGGGAGGCCTGCATAGGCACATAACTTCATAGGTTCATATGAGATACAAGGCTAATAGCACCTGGGTGTTTAGAAGTCTAGCTGTATAAAAACAGAAATACCCTTATTGAGCATAGTTGGATGATCATTTTTGGCAGAGTGTGTTTGTGCGCAGCACCAACTGGCCCTGTCCATGAGGGCTATAGCTGCAAGCCTAGAGGTAACTTTACAATAACCCAACCAGTTGACAAGGTTGTGCTTGAACAGGGTCATTCAGGAGTACTGCTTCACATGAAGTGGGAGCCTATTACAGAGGAGTGTGAATCACTGTGGGATATATCTGCCTCTCCAGCATGTTCTGTTTCTGCCACAGGTTAGATTGAGATACCTGGGGCAAATTATTGTTGTCCCATTTAAATTGCAGATGTCCATCATTCCCAAAAGGACAAGGTCTGAGACTGCTCTGCAGGGCAGCCATAGGGCACCTCTCAGCAGCCTGCATGATACAGAGTACAGTGACAGGTATGTCGGTCTTTCTATGTATGTCATGTTTGGAGGCCTGGGAGACTCCCAGGCACAACCCTGTGTTCTGTCCAATTGCTGCAGGTGTTTGATGAGGTACAGAGACATGTGAGCATTATACTCCATTACTGCTGTGATAAGGGTGGCCGCGGTGGTGCAACGGTTAGCATTGTTACCTCACAGCAAGAGGTTTTTCTGTTCAATTCTCATCTGGAGTGCCTTCTGTGCAGAGTCTGCATGTTCTCCCTGTGGTCATGTGAGTTTCCTCTGTGTGCTTTAGTTTCCTCCCATATTCCAAAGGCATGCAGTATGCAGATTGGACACTCTAAACTGGCCATATGTGAGGGTGTGTGTACAAGTGAGTGGTATGATTAAACTACCACAGCAGGGCTAGCCACCAGGAGGTGTAAACCTTGGCTTGAGTTGATTGCCACTATTGAAGTAACACCCTGACCCCATGTGCAAAATGGGAAAAAGGGGTTGGGGATGGATGGATGAAAGGGTAGAGTACAGCAGAGATCTGGCTACCCTGGTCATGGATGTGATGTCCATATGCATGATGTGGGCAATGCAGATTGTGTGTGTCACCACTATGGGCACATAGTGATGAAAGTGTAGATTACTAATAACATGTGTTCCCAAGTCTCACAACACTGTGTTTATTGTTAGAGGGTGCTATGTATATCATAATTAGCAGGAGTACTTCATTGACAAAGGTAACAAAGAGTTATTGTATGCTTAAAGTTCAGTCTGTGAGTTTGTCAGCAATCATCAGTCTGTGTCAGACCCTACTGTAATATGCTACCATCATTGGGGGACTCTTTATGAATGAGTCCAGTTAACAGTCATCTGCAGACTTGGTAAACTACAGGCAGTCTACTGTTTCCTGTGCTTCAGGGAAGTATTTCCCAAACAGTTGAGGGCTCAGCACAGATCCTTGTGGTATTCCACTGGTGAGTGAGTTAGTGGTGGAGGTGCAGCCCCCAACTTTGAAAGTGTATGTTCTGTCATTGAGCCAGCTGGCTACTCATGTAGTATAGTATGGCCTAATTCTCAGATGGGAGATCTTCACTATGAGACATGAATGGCGGATAGTGTCAAAGGCCTTGGATAACTCAACATAGGCAATATGTACTGTTATCCCTCACTCAGGTCTTTGGGGTCAGTATCCAAGAAGTCTACAAGGGTCAGTAAGCAAGATCTACCCTTGTTAAAACCAAAACAGGTAGGGTTAAGGATGTTGAAGGTTACCTATGTCCCTGTGGATATGGTCCATGCTAATTCCTGCTCTTGCCTTGCAGATAAGGCTTTTTAGGCATATGGGTCAATAGTTGTGCTTCTGTATGCTACCAGATTGATGTACATTGCATACCACACAAGCTTTTATATTACAATTTGTAGTGTGGTTGATATATGTATGGAAAAAGTACTGAGACCCCAGGGTTGTAGTATTTGGGGGTGAGTGCCAACACATGGATATATTTTAAATATGTGACATATAGTTAGATAGGGCCTTTAGTTTGTAATGTTTCTACATGCAATTTCATGTCATACAAAGGAAATGGACAGTAAATAGCAGGAATACAGCATAATATATAGATTTCCACAGCATGGTGAGCAGCAGGTTTGTGCAATGGTTAATAAAGTGCATATGCATGAGAGATACACATGTTCACGCACTCTATGCAGTGTGCAAATGTGAGACATTTCAAAAGTCTGACAGTTAGTACTGTGTCTACGAAATACAACTGTTACTTAACTGGCTCACTGACAGCATGTGTTAATGCAGTTAATGCAGTGATACATTCCTTTTTTGGGCTAGATTGTACTGGGTTTGAATACAGATATATGTCACACTTAAAATACTTTTCATTACAGAGTGATAATGCATGAAAACATGAATTGTTTATACTGGATGTGTTGATGTGTGTTGGCATACCCCAGTGGTGTTAAGTGGCAATGAGAGGAGGTAACTGCACCTGTTTGCCACCACTCACCAGTAGTGTGTGGTACGCACTTCCACACAAACATGGAGCCCAAAAAGCAAAGAGATTCATTGCTTCTCCAGCAGGGTTAAAGTCTGACAGTTAGTGTTTAAGCTCTAGAATACACCTGCTATTCACTTGACTCTGTGGCAGCACACGTTAATGCAGATAATGTAGGGATACTTTCCTTTTGAGGGCAAGATGGTACTGGGTTTGACTACAACTGTATCTGAGACTTTACTCTACTTTCATATTATCAGTGCTGTGCATTGGTGCACAATGTGCACCTTCACGCAATAATGCATTAAAGAAAAATGGGGAAGATAGGAAAGTGGTGAAATGGGGAGCAAACAGGGAAAAAAACAAAAGGGGTGCACGATGTGCACCTTCATGCAATAATGCATTAAATCACAATGGGGAAGATAGGAAAGTGGTGAAATGGGGAGCAAACAAGGGGAAGAACAAAGGGAAAACAATACAGGAATGTGCAGGAGGGAGGTAAGAAAGAACCATGGCTATCTATTTCTTGAACAGTAAAAAAATGATAATATATGCAGAATATTACCTGAATTTGGTCTGTCACCTCCAGAAAGACGTCATAACCAATTTGACTGAATCACATGTGCCAGGAACAAACGTGTATGAAACAGAAAGCTATGTATCGACCGATTTATTTTTTCTTATGGGACGGGTGTCCTTTTTTTGAGAGAGAGAGAGGAATGTTGGGGAAGAAACGTAGGTATGTCTGGGTCTGGTAAGTTGGGTAGGTGAGGAAGCAATTCCGGGCAGACACGGCAAACAAAACAAGAGACAGGGATGGTGATGGACACAAGAGGTCAGTGGACACCATGGATAGGGAAAAGGTGGGAACATCTAGGACCCATGATTATCAAGCTGGGTGACAGTGAAAATCTTGTCCCCACCCACAGGACTGTCATCAGTGTCACCTCACATTGCCACTGGCTGAAGTGCTTGATGTCTCCTTCTCCTCCTCCTGGTACTTCATAAAATGAGGGAGAGCAGCCTCTCCAGCCGGCATATTAGTGCACCAACAGGGATGTGCACAACCCTATGTACCATCCTTGGCAACTCAGTGTGGATGATAGATTCAACCACCTCTGCCACAGCTCCCAGAGGGAACTACTGGGCTATCCTCTGGGCAAAAAAACTTGCACCAGATGGAATGCAGCAAAATAGCGTTTATTCCAAGTTCAAAACGTAATGCAGCAAGCAAACGTTTAATCCAACTTCAAAACGTAAGTGTTTCGTCCCTTAACACATTAATACAGGAACTTCATCAGACAATTGCTTTAAAATCAGCTTCCTTTTAAAACATGAAACTTGTGACCTCACTTCCTTTCCCCAGTTCACATGCAAAAAAGTTTTTTTGTTAAAAAAGACCACCGTTTTTAAAGAAATACAAATACAAAAAGGTATCATCATCATCATCTTATTTCGGCTGTTCCCGTTAGGGGTTGCCACGACGGATCATCTGTTTCCATTTGTTCCTGTCCTCTGCATCATGCTCTTTCATACCAACCGCCTGCATGTCCTCTCTCACCACATCCATAAACCTCATCTTAGGCCTTCCTCTTTTCCTCTTACCTGGCAGCTCCATCCTTAGCATCCTTTTCCCAATATACCCAGCATCCCCCCTCAGCACATGTCCAAACCAATGCAATCTCGCTTCTCTTGCTTTGTCTCCAAACTGTCCAACCTGAGCTGACCCTCTAATATACTGATTCCTAATCCTGTCCAACCTAGTCACACCCAGTGCAAATCTTAACATCTTTAACTCTGCCACATCCAGCTCTGATTCCTGCCTTTTGAACAATGCTACCATCTCCAACCCATAAAACATAGCTGGTCTCACTACCCTCTTGTAGACCTTCTCTTTCACTCTTATTGATACCCGTTTGTCACAAATCACTCCTAACACTCTTCTCCACCCATTCCACCCTGCCTGTACTCTCTTCTTTACTTCTCTTCCACACTCACCATTACTCTGAACTGTTGATCCCAAGTACTTAAACTCATCCAGCTTTACCAGCTCTACTCCCTGCATCCTCACCGTTCCTCTACCCGCCCTCTCATTTACACACATATATTCTGTTTTAGCCCTGCTGACCTTCATTCCTCTCCTCTCTAAAGCATATCTCCACCTCTCCAGGGTCTCCTCAACCTGGTCCCTACTCTCACTACATATCACAATGTCATCTGCAAACATCATAGTCCACGGGGCCTCCTGTCTAATCTCATCTGTCAACCTGTCCATCACCACTGCA
The DNA here is from genome assembly GCF_019279795.1 of Protopterus annectens. Lineage (NCBI taxonomy): Eukaryota > Metazoa > Chordata > Ceratodontiformes > Protopteridae > Protopterus > Protopterus annectens. The sequence continues at coordinate 816,376,936 of NC_056750.1, forward strand.
AATAAGAAAGGGCTCAGAGCTGATCCTTGATGTAAACACACTTCCACCTTAAACGTATCTGTCATTCCCACCGCAGTCCTCACCAATGTCACACTACCCTTGTACATATCCTGTACCACTCTTACATACTTCTCTGCCACTCCCGACTTCCTCATACAGTACCACAACTCCTCTCTAAGCATCCTGTCATATGCTTTCTCTAAGTCCACAAAGACACAATGCAACTCCTTCCGACATTCTCTGTACTTCTCCATCAACACTCTCAGAGCAAATATTGCATCTGTAGTGCTCTTTCCTGGCATGAAACCATACTGCTGATCACTAATCATCACCTCCCTTCTTAACCTAGCTTCCACTACTCTTTCCCATAACTTCAAACTGTGACTGATCAATTTTATCCATCTGTAGTTACTGCAGCTCTGCACATCACCCTTATTCTTAAAGATAGGCACCAAATTCTCTTTTTTTGCACTCATCAAGCATCCTCTGACTTTCCAAAATTTCATTAAATAATCTGGTTAAAAATTCCACTGCCATTTCTCCTAAGCACCTCCATGCTTCCACTGGTATGTCATCTAGGCCAACAGCCTTTCCATTCTTCATCCTCTTCATAGCTGTCCTTACTTCCTCCTTGCTAATCTGCTTCACTTCCTGATTCACTATCCCCACATCATCCAACCTTTTCTCGCTCTCATTCTCTTCATTCATCAGCCCCTCAAAGTACTCTTTCCATCTCCTCAACACACTCTCCTCACTTGTGAGTACGGTTCCCTCACTGTCCTTTATCACCCTTACCTGCTGCACATCTTTCCCAGCTCTGTCTAGCCAATCGTTACAGATTCTTTTCTCTCTCTTTAGTGTCCAATCTCTCATACAGCTCTCTATATGCCTTATCCTTATTCTTCGCCACCTCTCTCTTTGCCATGCGCCTCATCTCCTTATACTCATGTCTACTTTCTTCATCTCTTTGACAATCCCACTTCTTCTTCACCAGCCTCTTCCCCTGTATACTCTCCTGTACTTTCTCATTCCACCACCATGTCTCCTTGTCCTCCTTCCTCTGTCCAGATGTCACACCAAGCACCTTCCTAGCAGTTTCCCTTACTAGCTCTTCTGTAGTTACCCAGTTATTTGGTAACTCTTCATTGGCTCCCAGTGCCTGTCTTACCTCTTCCCTGAACTCCACCTCACAATCACCCTTTTTTAACTTCCACCATTTAATCCTAGACACTGCTTTCACACTCCTCCTCTGCTTCTTGATCACCAACATCATCCTGCAGACCACCATTCTATGCTTCTTGATCACCAACATCATCCTGCAGACCACCATTCTATGCTGCTTAACTACACTTTCCCCAGTCACCACTTTACAGTCTCCAATCTCCTTCAGACTGGCCCTCCTACATAGGATATAATCCACCTGTGTGCATCTTCCTCCACTCTTGTACGTCACCCTATGATCCTCCCTCTTCTTAAAATACGTATTCACCACAGCCATGTCCATCCTTTTTGCAAAATCCACAATCATCTGAACTTCTGCATTCCTCTCCTTAACACCATACCTACCCATCACTTCCTCATCCCCTCTGTTCACTTCACCAACATGCCCACTGAAGTCCACTCCAATCACTAGTCTCTCACCCTTGGGTACACTCACCACCACTTCATCCAACTCACTCCAAATTTTTTCTTTCTCATCCATCGCACACCCAACTTGTGGAGCATATGCACTAACAACATTCATCATTACACCATCAATTTCAAGCTTCATAAACATCACTCTATCAGACACTCTCTTCACCTCCAAAACACTCTTGGCATACTGTTCCATTAGGATAACCCCTACCCCATTTCTTCTGCCATCCACACCATGCTAGAACAATTTGAACCCATCTCCTATACACTTGGCCTTACTTCCCTTCCATCTGGTCTCTTGCACGCACAATATATCAACCTTCCTTCTCTCCATCATATCAGCTAGCTCTCTCCCAGTACCAGTCATACTGCCAACATTCAAAGTTCCTACCCTCAGTACTACACTCCTAACCTTCCTCCTCTCTTCCTGCCTTCGGGCATGCCTTCCCCCTCTTCTTCTTTGGCCATCAGTAGTCCAATTTCCGCCAGCACCCTGTTGGCTAACAGTACTGGTGGCGGTCGTTGTTAACCCGGGCCTTGACCGATCCGGTATGCAATTATGAAAGTTCTCCGCATCAGTAATTTTTGGCAGAGGTTTTATGCCGGATGCCCTTTCTGACGCAACCCTCCCCATTTATCCGGGCTTGGGACCGGCACAAAGAAATGCACTGGCTTGTGCATCCCAAATTCTGACTGTAATGTGGAAATAGATTTTGATTCTAACACATGTAGTGTTAGCTTTAGATCTGAGGTTACAGCCCACCATCTTAGTGAAACAGAGATTGAAATAATTGAAAAAGCAAATGAGTTTAAATCATGTTTTTTAACTAGTTTTTATACTGATGCATTCTTCATAAAGGACATACTAGTGAAAAACTGGAAACTATTAGTATGTGAAAGGGACATAAAAACTATTTCGGGTGACAAAACTACATGCGTGTTTAGAAAAGGACAAAATATCAAAACCTTACTTGAACACCAAAAAGAGGTACAATGTACAGGGTACATGTACAAATGTGGGTTTTGTAAATTCTGCCCCTATATTTTAGAGGTTAATGAAGTAAACATTAACGGAACAAAAATAAAAATTAGGAACAGATTTTCTTGCACCTCTGAAAGAGATGTATATTGTGCCCTCTATGAATCATGTCTGTGCTTTTAAATAGAAAAGACGGAGCGCAAACTTAAAAACAGAATCAGTGAACATCTCAGGAATATTAGGGACCAACGTCCACTCAATGCACTTGCCAAACATATAGGGCAATATAATGAACACAAATTTAAGTTTGTCATACTAGAATCAATATCTCCCCCAGTTAGAGGTGGAGTATGGCCTTATTTACTGGAGAAGGCAGAATTAAGTTTGCAAATCTGACTGGACTGCATTCATTGGCCAGGCTTGAATGATAGTCAGTCAATTTCTAGCTTGTTAAAACTTAAAGCTTTGAAAAGATGAAATTTGTCACTAGTATATATTAAATATTTAATGCCAAAATTATTAAACATGTTTACACACTTTTTAGGATTTTAGAATAAATATTTTTACTGTTCAGATGTACATGATAAATTATAGCAAGATTTTGTTTTTTATGTGTTTTATTTTATGTTGTTTTATATGTTTTTGTATTTGTATTTCTTTAAAAACGGTGGTCTTTTTTAACAAAAAAACTTTTTTGCATGTGAACTGGGGAAAGGAAGTGAGGTCACAAGTTTCATGTTTTAAAAGGAAGCTGATTTTAAAGCAATTGTCTGATGAAGTTCCTGTATTAATGCGTTAAGGGACGAAACGCTTACGTTTTGAAGTTGGATTAAACTTTTGCTTGCTGCATTACATTTTGAACTTGGAATAAACGCTTTTTTGCTGCATTCCATCTGGTGCAAGCTTTTCTGTGGACTTACTGGTTCGTTTTTTACTATTTTTATCCTCTGGGCAAGACTACCTGAGGGGCGGGTAGTGCAGGGGCAGCAAAGGTGGTGCTGCCAGATGGGCTCCCAGACATGCTGGGCAATGGTGCCATAACCAGTGGAGTGGGGGTTGGCAGATCCAGTGGGGCAGGCCTACTCTGCTGTGCTGTGGAGCATTTCCTGATGTGGTACACATGGACGACATAGACACATTTTGATGACATGTAATAAAATAAAACAAAAAATTAAAGAGAGATAAGGGTTGGGGTGAGAGAAAAAAGAAAAATATAAGATTAGTACCTTCATATGTAACATACAATGCATTAATACAATTATTTGACTCTATTTTCTTAAAGTTTACTCTTAGGACTACTACCTCCTAACAGATAACTTTTACTTTTAAGACTGCCAGGTCCTAACAGATGCACACAGATTGCAGCAAGTGCTCCTTTACATGTGCGTATTTATTTATTTATTTATTTAACCCATTTTCAGTAGAGGCCCAAGGAGAAGGGCTCCACAAGACAATAAATATAATGGTACATAAACATAAACATTCAAAGTGGATAGTAAATACAAGAGATATGATAATACACAAGAACAGCAAAGTCAAAAAGGATACAGTATATATACAAACTATGTACAGATATCAATTTAAGTACACATTCAACACAAGTAACTTGTTGTCATACAATTATACATATACTGCACATACTGCACTGTTCCAATTATACAGATTAGAGTTTACAGCAGGGCATATGTGCCACTGGTATAGAGCTTTTGCTTTAAACCCTTAAGTTACACATAACTGAAGAAATAACAACATTGTATATTTGGGAAGTGCGGTATATGAACCCACAACCTCTGACTAAAGTCTAATATTGTACTCTTTGTTTGTGCTACAGACTACTGGAAGCATGCTTGCATTTACAGTTGAGATATGAATGCTCAGTTTGATACAACTGTATAAAATGCCAAAAAAGCTATATTTAACTTTTAATGCTACAATAACACAACTCTTCTGCTGCATACATACCACATGCCTCCCTTATCCTTTCTATTCTAGCACCATGGATCCTAACATTGACCTCCCAGTCTATGGCAGCTGTGGAAAAAACAGAACAGAACAGAATGCCATTATGAATAGCAGTCTTGCCTCTATTCAGCTTTTAAGTCTGACAGGTACTCTCTGTGGTTGATACTTACACAGGTGTGGGGTGTCTGCAGTCTTAATTTCCCCAATCCAATGGTTGAAGGTTTCCTTCTTCCTCCTCCAGAGGTCATTATAGTGAGGCCTACATTATTTACCAGTGTAGGAGATGCCAGTGGCACTGGTCACAGCCAAGCTATCACAAGCCTCTGACTTATACCGGGACCCAGAATAGTCCCCATGCAGTAGCCTAGCACTGTGATGTTTCACTAGGAGCCCAACAAAAATCTTGGACTCTTGGATACCCCATCTCTGGGCCTTAAATCTCACACCCTGTCCATGAACACCTGCCATGTTTACCATGGTTCAAGAACAATGGAGAAGGGTGGTTTCCTGGCAATTCCAGTTATTGCGTTTACTGGGAGTGCACACACTGTTTGTATGTGGGTATATGTGTGCATATATATATATATATAGAGAGAGAGAGAGAGAGAGTCATAGCTGTGATAAAAAGTAGGGTTCTTTGTGTTTCTACTTTATATGTTTCTGCTTTTCATATTTTTTGGTTCAGGATTATTATGCTCGTATCTCTCTCTCCCTCTCTCTAACTCTGTACATTCAAGAAGATTTTGGAAAAAGCTAAGAAAGCTTCTGCTGACTGCAGACTTCCCTTCTTGGGACTAGCCAATCAGAAGTTGGAGTGAAGCTGTGTGTGGGGGGTAGATCTTTCAGAAGCTAGTCAGTTGTTTCTTAGGCAGGGAAAAACCTATATAGTCTAGTGATTACTGCAGTAGTGATGATTTTGAACATTTACTTTTATGGCTAAGTGCAACTTACACGAAAACTTCTGATGGCATTTAGCAGGGCCAGAAAAGTGCGATGACCTAGAATGAAGCCTAGGAGAGAAGGTTTCCCATATGGATCCAATAATTTGAGTTCTTTACAAACTTCTGAGAATGACAACAGGGGGAGTGATAGTGACTGCTTCATTTTCAGGATATAAGTGATACTATTTGAAAGAAAGGCATCATTCTGAATCTTTTAAAAATTAAAACACAAAACTGTAAATGATAAAGGTTCACATTTTATAGACTTTTTTTTCACTTTTAACTAACTTGACCATTTTAATACATCTACAAGTCATGGTGCTGATACAATAACTATGCTGTTGATGTGTTATACCATGGATAGGTAAGACAACAGCAGTAACTATATTTTCATAGCAGACACACTGCATATGATAATGTGGCACAAAATGTGTAACACTATAAAATGTTACTGTGATACTGTAGATACAGTCAAGTAGACTGATAACTCCTAGTGTATGGAAACATGTATAATATCTGCAGCCAGCTTACCCGAATTATGAAACAGGAGGAAACATAGTGTCTGGGCTCTCAGTGTCAGCACCAGTCAGGAACAGAGGTGAGCCATAAAACAAGGTGAGGGACAAGAAAAGGGAAATAAAGAGTCAGAAAGGGGTGAGGGGGTCATGTTACATCAGAATTCCAGTTGCACTCTCAATTCCTGGTAAGATGCGTTTTTAGTACATCCCTGAATTTTTGTTAGCTGGAACTTGTCTAGCATTCAGTCTACTTTAAATATAACCATGGACAAAGTCACATTGCCATGGTGGTTTCTGAATTGTGCAGTTCGATAAAGTGTAACCACCATTGTTTGAAACAATGGGAGTGGTCAGTTCACCAGATTACTGACTGGTAGTTGGGTATTACTCAGGCTTGTGGGGACTGACTGGGCTGGTTTGAATTATGACTACCTCCCTCCTAACTTCCCCCCTACTACTCCTACTACTATTCTTACTCACTTACCCCAGCTGATGTAGGTAATCTGCCTGCCACATAAGATATAATGTATATTCTCTCTTTAGGGTCCTATACTACTTGTGTAACTCAACTCTGTTGTATAACATTATGCATTACCTACTGCTGAGTTTGTTTCTGGAACATACTGCATTAACTCTTGGTATTACTTCTTTCTGATCCTCTGCATGTACATACTATGGAACTGTTACTGCATTAACTCTTGGTATTACTTCTTTCTGATCCTCTGCATGGACATACTATGGAACTGTTACTGCATTAACTCTTGGTATTACTTCTTGCTGATCCTCTGTATGTACATACTATGGAACTGTTACTGTATTAACTCTTGGTATTAATTCTTGTTGATCCTCTGCATGGACATACTATGGAACTGTTACTGCATTAACTCTTGGTATTACTTCCTTCTGATCCTCTGTATGTACATACTATGGAACTGTTACTGTATTAACTCTTGGTATTAATTATAGTTGATTCTCTGTATGTACATACTATGGAACTGTTACTGTATTAACTCTTGGTATTAATTCTTGTTGATCCTCTGTATGTACATACTATGGAACTGTTACTGTATTAACTCTTGGTATTACTTCTTGTTGATCCTCTGTATGTACATACTATGGAACTGTTACTGTATTAACTCTTGGTATTACTTCTTGTTGATCCTCTGTATGTACATACTATGGAACTGTTACGGTATTAACTCTTGGTATTCATTCTTGTTGATCCTCTGTATGTACATACTATGGAACTGTTACTGTATTAACTCTTGGAATTACTTCTTGTTGATCCTCTGTATGTACAGACTATGGAACTGTTACTGCATTAACTCTTGGTATTACTTCTTTCTGATCCTCTGTATGTACATACTATGGAACTGTTACTGCATTAACTCTTGGTATTACTTCTTTCTGATCCTCTGCATGGACATACTATGGAACTGTTACTGCATTAACTCTTGGTATTACTTCTTGCTGATCCTCTGTATGTACATACTATGGAACTGTTACTGTATTAACTCTTGGTATTAATTCTTGTTGATCCTCTGCATGGACATACTATGGAACTGTTACTGCATTAACTCTTGGTATTACTTCCTTCTGATCCTCTGTATGTACATACTATGGAACTGTTACTGTATTAACTCTTGGTATTAATTATAGTTGATTCTCTGTATGTACATACTATGGAACTGTTACTGTATTAACTCTTGGTATTAATTCTTGTTGATCCTCTGTATGTACATACTATGGAACTGTTACTGTATTAACTCTTGGTATTACTTCTTGTTGATCCTCTGCATGTACATACTATGGAACTGTTACTGTATTAACTCTTGGTATTACTTCTTGTTGATCCTCTGTATGTACATACTATGGAACTGTTACTGTATTAACTCTTGGTATTCATTCTTGTTGATCCTCTGTATGTACATACTATGGAACTGTTACTGTATTAACTCTTGGAATTACTTCTTGTTGATCCTCTGTATGTACAGACTATGGAACTGTTACTGTATTAACTCTTGGCATTAATTCTTGTTGATCCTCTGTATGTACATACTATGGAACTGTTACTGTATTAACTCTTGGTATTACTTCTTGCGGATCCTCTGTATGTACATACTATGGAACTGTTACTGTATTAACTCTTGGTATTAATTCTTGTTGATCCTCTGCATGGACATATTATGGAACTGTTACTGCATTAACTCTTGGTATTACTTCCTTCTGATCCTCTGTACGTACATACTATGGAACTGTTACTGTATTAACTCTTGGTATTAATTATAGTTGATTCTCTGTATGTACATACTATGGGACTGTTACTGTATTAACTCTTGGTATTAATTCTTGTTGATCCTCTGTATGTACATACTATGGAACTGTTACTGTATTAACTCTTGGTATTACTTGTTGATCCTCTGTATGTACATACTATGGAACTGTTACTGTATTAACTCTTGGTATTACTTCTTGTTGATCCTCTGTATGTACATACTATGGAACTGTTACTGTATTAACTCTTGGTATTCATTTTTGTTGATCCTCTGTATGTACATACTATGGAACTGTTACTGTATTAACTCTTGGAATTACTTCTTGTTGATCCTCTGTATGTACAGACTTTGGAACTGTTACTGTATTAACTCTTGGCATTAATTCTTGTTGATCCTCTGTATGTACATACTATGGAACTGTTACTGCATTAACTCTTAGTATTACTTCTTTCTGATCCTCTGTATGTACATACTATGGAACTGTTACTGCATTAACTCTTGGTATTACTTCTTGTTGATCCTCTGTATGTACATACTATGGAACTGTTACTGCATTAACTCTTGGTATTACTTCTTGTTGATCCTCTGTATGTACATACAATGGAACTGTTACTGTATTAACTTTTGGCCTTAATTCTTGTTGATCCTCTGTATGTACATACTATCGAACTGTATTAACTCTTGGTATTAATTATTGTTGATCCTCTGTATGTACATACTATCGAACTGTTACTGTATTAACTCTTGGTATTAATTCTGTTGATCCTCTGTATGTACATACTATGGAACTGTTACTGCATTAACTCTTAGTATTAATTCTTGTTGATCCTCTGTATGTACATACTATGGAACTGTTACTGCATTAACTCTTGGTATTTCTACTTGCTGAATTTTGTTTATATATATATATATATATATATATATATATATATATATATATATATATATATATATATATATACTGTGTAGCTTTTATCTTCGGACTTCCATTGAAAAAGGGCTCATTTTGGCCCAATGGACTTTCCTGGTTAACAAACTGCAAATAAATAAATAAATGATGAACATCCTTAGACTTCTGATATTTGGTTTATAGGGTTGTACCTGTTTTATAACTGGGGAGGACAAAAGACTGGAAAAATACTAGAAGAATATAGGAAACTAGGTGATAAATATGCATAGACTGTAGTGATTAGAGTTTGAGTAAAAAAGAGCTTTGCTCAAAAAAGCATGCTTAGTTTCTAACTTGTTTGAAGAACAATCTTACTGCAGTAATAGTTGAATTGTATTTCACTAACTGCAATGACTTACAGCAACTTGACAATGTTCATTATCTTAAATGATGAGTTATATTTTGATAAGCGACAGGAGATAAGAGTGCTGGGTAAGAGTAACACAGTTTTAATTTTATCAGAATTTAGATAAAGGCCAAATGTTCTTCACCATGTTTGGATAAGAGAAAATCTACTCCTTAAATGAGTGGAAAAAAACAGAACGAAATTGGCCGAGAAAGTAATGATAAATCATCAGCACAATTATATAATCAGACTTGCTCATACTTTTTGGATTTACTATTTCCAAATACAGAGAGTAACAGAGGGCTAAGTATCTCACGGGCTCCTCTATTGATGGGGCTTGGGAGACACATGACATAATTCTAGCAGATTGTCTGGGACTATCTCCCAAGGTAAGCAATTAACAGACCACCTGGAAAGTCTACAGTGTTTCATGTGGGCGAATAGTATACTATGGTACAGTATCACAGGCTTTGAATAAATCTAGAAAAAAATGAACCAGACAAATTTCACCTACAATAAGCTTTTCTGAAATGTGGTCAGTAAAATCAAGAGTGCTTTGACTTTCAAGGTCAAGTTGAAAACCATGTTGGGGGCTAGCAAGGGGATACTTTTACTTTAATTTATAATCTGAATATGAATGCATCTCCATAAGACTTTCACCAGAGGGAAGTTAATGGATATTATTCTTAAGGTAAAACAATTCTATAGGTGTGATACCTTGCAACAAGGCAATACAAATAGAGGGCTTCTAGACTTAAGGGACTCAAGTGTCATCATGCAGTGACATAAATAATGATAGTGACTGGACAGGGTATTGATGCTGGTGACAAGTTTTAGTATTTAGGTGGCATAGTTTTCATAATGGGTGTACTATTTGTTTTCAATTTACTGAATTTGATGCTATTGCTAGGTTGGGCTCTTTCATTTAGGCTAGGTATGTGCTAGGTTATTAACTAATGGATATGAGGGTTCAGATTAGGCGCAGGATGGTTGATTGTGGGTGGTAAACAGCTTGGAATGGCTGGATTTTTCAAGGTTCAAGGCTCTAGGTAAGAAATTTTTCCCTATCACATCTCCTTTGGTTGTCTGGAGAGCTGCAGTAATGGATGTTTGTGAGTAGATGATCTCAAACTATAGTCTTTGTGGAAATGTAGTCATTTGTGGTTATCACAAACTGATGCTTATGGTTGCATTGGGCAAGCCAAAACAAAAAAGGCTATTGTAATTGTGTTACAATCCTCAGGAAACAAGTCACTCAGTGCTCTATGTCTTAGAGCACTTGTTGGTGAACATCAACATGCAGGTCCCTTGCAGAAATGAGCAAAAGATGGATTAACAGAGTTAGAGACCCACACAGTATTAACATATTTAGAGGCCTTGTCATAAATAGAATGACCGGAAGGCCCCTACAAGGATTAAGTACGCACTCCATAGGTGTGCAAGAATCAGGAAGGCTGATCCCATTTAATAAAGTCAGGGAAACTGAACGAATTTAAAGCAGTCAGAAGGTGCACAGTAAAAGAATGAAGGTGTTGTCCCAAAACCTGGTTGGGAATGGTTGGCTGTGGGGAGACAGAAAGCCCCTTACATATTTACAGCCATTATAGGGCACCTGTGTTAAGTCAGAAATTCAGTGAACTACATAAGAATTAACAGAAAAGAAAGTCATGATCCCAAGATAATTAATGAAGTCCAGGGATACATAGCAAGAGTAAAGGATTCAGAAAGTCTCCAGCAAAATGTTTCATAAATGGAGAGGCCTTGCTCAGGTCTGTTTCAGGGACACACAAGCAAATCTGAAAATTTTGTAGCTTAAGAAGTCAACTTCACAGTTTTAATTTTATATGAAATTTGGCTACGTTCAAAAGGATAACAGTCAATGAGCATGTACATTTGAATACAAAATCAATATGGGAAGAATAAAGTCAAACACTGTTTACTTCAACTGTATGTGTGTTAAAGGGGACCATTCTATTTCCGCACATACACACGCACACACATGCATGCACACACACACACACACACACACACACACACACACACACACACACACACACACACACACACACACACACACACACACACACACACACACACACACACACACACACTCTGGTGTGGGAGAGCCTCGCTTTGACATGGTATAAGATCTTATACACTAGCCGAATTACAAAAATCCAGTAGCCCAAAGTGAAGCAACAAATATAGCGGGATCAAGTAGGATTAACCATCAATGAACATCTGGAAAATTACAGAAGGCTGGGACTCCCACAGCAGCATTACTGAAGTCTGAGACCCCCATTAAGTATAAAAGATTAAAAGACCCACTCAAGCACTAATGAAAAGAATTGCCAGATCTATATTAAAATATCAAGCTATTTCCTAGTCAAGAAAAAAAATACTTTAACCGAAATATATAAATTACTAAAAGGCACATTAAGGCATCACACAAAATAATCATAAAATAATGCAAAACACTCATTTGCAAGGGCAGCTGTGCCCCCCTCCTGATGCAGTGGTTCTGCCTTCACCCCAAATATCTATATTTAAAAATTAAACATTGCCATAAAGAAATTACACTTTTATCATGAAATAAGCAATTTAGACTATAGAATGTTTAAATGCTAGTGTAGTGGGTTTTAGTTTTTTCCAATAGTTTTTTGATAGCGTTTGTGGCTACAGGTTGTAGGGAGAAGGCTGAGTTAATGATGGGAGTGGTAGTAGTAGTTTTGAAAGGACAGGAGGTTTGTTTGCTAGACAGCGCTAAGATGGTTTCAGTAAAGTATTTATTAAATTGAGTAGCGATATGCAGCAATATTGTTGGAGTTATTAATAGTGGTAGGAGGGAGTGTATTGATTTTACCTGATAAAAGGATATTGTTTATTGTGGATCAGAATTTTTGTGGATTTTTTATGGTGCTTAGTTTGGATTTCAGAGTAGTAATGTATTTTGTCTTGTTTAATTTGCCTCTTTGTTTTATTTCTAAGTTCCTGGTAAGATTGTAAAGCTATCTGGGACCTTGCTTTATTCCAGGTTGCCCAGGCCTTATCTCTAGCTTTAAGGAGTGTTAGTGTTTCCTTTTTTTAGCCATGGAGCATAGTTAGATTTGACACATACATATCTACTGGACACTTGAGAATTTAGTATGGAAAGGAAGGTGGAGTTGAAATAGTCAACAGTTTCTTGTAGATGATTAAATAAATAAGACCTGAAAGGTACAAATACTTTTCCCATGGGTTACCCATAAACATTTATCTAACTTAGTGAGGAAAGGTAAAGAAGAAAATATATTACCAAGTCAGAATCTTACCACTTTGTGCGATACTGCAAGATCATCCAGAAGAGCACCAGTTTCAGCCACGTTTTCAGCAAAGGAATCAACTTTTGTAACATTAACACCTCACAAGGAAAATAAATCAATGCATGAGAAGCATATATTTTATATCAGAATATTTTAAGTAAACAAAGAATTTATACATGTACAGATTGCTGATATTATTAGAAAAACACATCAATAATAGATTTTCAAAGTAATGTTTTTGTTTATTATGCAACATGCTTGAGGATGGAAGTTTAATAAAGAGAGTGAAGACTATCCCCGAGATTTAATAAAATCTGTGTAGGCACAGTGTAGATCCTACATGGACTGTTATCATGTCCGTGTACATGGTTATCCCTCGGCAGCACATTGTGCATATTAATGATGGCACATTGCTGAGGGAGAGCTGAGGACACGGGTATTGAATCAGTGTAGGGAGAGGTGTAGTGGTAACTGTGTCTGCAGATGGGTAGGAGACTCCCCGGACTGTCTGACAGTTTCATGTTAATTTTTATTTTTTTTTTATAAAAAAACATGCTTGCATGGCATGGAGTGGAGCAAAGCAATGCTAAGCAGCACCCAGACAACATCCAGACACCTAAAAATAGAAACTGGATGTATTTACTTATTTATTTAAATGTATGTTTAAGCATAGCTGACCATGTTTTCAAGGTGCGGTGCTCAGCACTCATTATAGTTTGCGCAGTGTTATATATAACGGTAAAGCTGATGTCAGAATATCCATGTAGCTTAATGGGTAGAGTCACAGCTCCATGTGTAGTAGGTCAAGGGTTAAATACACAGAAGGCAAACAAGTATTTAACTTTAAAATACACATTTTGCAGATTAATTTAAACTATAGATCTGTTATGCTCTGCTAAGCTCTGCTGAGACCTGCTAAGACCTGCCAAGCACTGCATAAACATGATAATGGCTGCCAGTGTTTATGCCCTGCTTGGCACTGCTTGGTTGATTTGCGCACTGCTAAGTTCCACTAAGACTACTGTTCTGTGAGTTTTTGTACTTTTCAGCTCAGCTGTGCTGGTTTGTGATATCCTAAATGACACAGTGCTTTTTTGAATTTTGCCCAATTACGTGTAAGGGTGGGAAAACAGCCTATACTGAGCCTAATAGGTGGGAATACAGCAGAATCCATTAGAGTTCTGTCTCTGAAAGGTACTATGGCTGGTGTTGGTTAAGGTGTGCACTTTTGGGTACAGAATTGTGGAATTTTGGAGTGCAGGGTCATAGTTGGACTGCTAGCAAAAAGAAAAAAAAACATGAAGACTGGCTGCTGCAGGGAGGTTTTCAGGGCTCAGAGAGCAAGGTTGAGGCCTGGGACTGGCTGGCAAGGGAACTCACCAGTGTTACTGGTGTCTCCCATGCAGGTAAGCTGTGTCATTACCACCATGACAACCTGAAGCAAAAAAAGTGGGGATCTCTTGGACACCTGGTTCCAAGAAACTCAGGCAGGGAATGCCCCACAAGTATGTAAGTAATTTTACGTCTGTTTCACCAATATCTAATCTGAATGTCTGCAAAACTAATATGCATAATGGTGTGCTTGTTTCCCAACAATTGCAGAGGACAGGGCTTGCAATGTCAAGTCGCACGCCAGGTGCTTGCGCTGTGAGTGAAGTGAGTATAAATATATTATGCTAACTGTAGTGAAATAAGCAAGAAAGGGTAAACCATTAACTGCATGACAGTATATTCAATAAAGTCTGTAGTGCAATAAATGTGGAATTAGAGCTGTATAACCCACATAACCCATGCACTCAGGTCACTCCACAACAAGTATAAATATGACTCTGTCTTTGTCCATGTTGGTGTGAATGACCTGAGATGTACCTCCCTGGACTACGTGAAAAGAGACATGGAAGAGGTCTCCGTTCTTGTAGCGCAGGCAGGTATGACCCTAGCCCTGAGTAGCATTCTGCCATCGCCCAGAATGATACCACATTACAAGGACAAAATGATTGACTTCAACAATTGGCTAAGCTTATGGTGTCATTCTAAGGGGATCCAGTATCTGTCTGCTTGGGACGACATGGTCAACAGACCACAATGCTTTGCCACAGATGGCCTGCACCTGTCGCCCCTGGGATTTCGGATACTGGCTAAGGCTCTTGCCGCCCCTATAGTGACTTTTTTAGGTAAGGTTCAAATGACAAATTCACCACCATAACAGGAACAGGCAAGCAAAAACTGAGGGTAATGCTACTCAACGCTAGAAGTCTAAATCTCAAAAAGCACTCACTCGAGGCACTCCTTAAAATGGAGAACATTGATATCTGTGCAGTGACTGAGACCTGGTTCTAGGATCCCGAGAGCAACCCTGCACTACCAGGCTATAACTCATACCACACTTTTTGGCCATGTAACCTGGACTGAAACACCAAAGGCGGTCCATATTCATTAAGGATATCCACACCTCTAGGCTAGTGGCTCAGCATAATGCAGCCAAGGTTATCCAAGTGCAACTAACTCTGGGCAAAACTGCAATCCAAATTGTAGCTTGCTACAGATCCCCCACCATGCCCCAGGATTCCCACTCCTCTTTTCTTGATGTACTGCAAAATATTAGGGTTCAACCAAACACCCTAATAATGGGCGACTTCAACTACCCCACCATTAACTGGGAAAACTACTCGTGTACCAACTCCTTAGCTCAATGCTTTCTGGAATTCATAAACTCCAATGCCCTGGATCAACTTATCCACATCCCCACCAGGAGCAACAATATCCTAGACCTAGTCATTACCAACATGAGTGACTGGTGTTCCACACCAGAAGTCAACTCCTCGTTGGTCCGATCCGACCATAAGCTAATCACCCTTGATATCCACATCCCGTCCCCACCCCCCATTAAGGAAACCATGGTAAAAAATTTCTCTAAAGCCAACTTCATGCTTCTTAAGACAGAAGTGGTGAACTTCAGGACACCCATGCAGATGGACAATACAGTTACACCTGCTGAATCCTACACAAATGCACTCTATAAGCACTTGCACGAATGCATGAATAGTGCTATCCCAAACCAAACCAAGATGCTATCCTTCAAAAAAAGGAAGCCAATCTGGTGGTCCCCTGCCATAAACAAACTGTACAACAGAAGGAAGAAACTGTTGGAAAAGAGAGTAAAATCCCATGAGTGGAGGAGCTCCCCTGGTCTGCCTCAGTAAGAAGCTGAGATCCCTTATAAGATCCTCCAAAGCTAGCTACAAAAACAAAATCGCCAGTAATTCTAAGGGCAACCACAAAGCATTCTATAGCTATGTCAAGAATCTCGATTGCAACACCCATATCTGCTCTGAGTCACAGCACAACAGCACGAAAATTACAGAACCAACTGATACTGATGACCAACTCCCACCATACCGATTACCCACAGAGCACAATCATAAAGTTTACCTTATAAACAAACACATTCAAAAACTGAGAAAACGAATAACCTCATGCATATCAAAACTAGCCCTAAGTGGAGACATTCACCCCAACCCTGGCCCTACCATCTCCAACCCCAATCCTCATAATCAGACTAGAAACCACAAATTCTCCCATATTACAGCCAATAGAAAGCCAAGTGACTTCCTTCTACTAAGCCTAAATATTAGAAGTATATCCAACAAAGTCCATGAACTCCATGCCACCATAGACTTGTACTCCCCAGATATAGTCATCCTGACAGAAACCTGGCTAAAACCTCACATTACCAGTGAGCAAATACTCCCTACAGGTTACGGCATACTAAGAGAAGACTGGCTAAACAAGTAAGGAGGTCGTGTAGCTATAATATTTAAACAGCATCTAAACATCCAGATCTTAAAATCATCAGCTCCACAAATAGGCAATGAAGAAATAATATATACCAACCTCAAAATAAACAAAAACAAAACCATCAACATAATTGGATGCTACTGCCCACCTGGACAAAACATCCCTCCACTAGAAAATCTCCTCAGCTGGTCTACCCACCATCTCCCCCAAGAAACTGTCATTTTAGGTGATTTCAATATTGACTGGCAATCCTGTTCTGGCAACCATCCAACCCATCATGTAAACCTTCATGACTTCACCCAACTAGTCCAGTCACCAACCAGGATAAATAAAAACTCCAGCAAGCACACTACCCTGGATTGGATACTAGTCAGTAAGAGCCCCCAGTCATATATAACAGGCTGCTTATCAGATAGCCTCAGTGATCACTCCCCAACATTCCTACTCAAAAAATACCTATACCAAGCTAAACCTGTCATCTACCGTTAAATACGTAAAAAACTAAACTTTAACCCACTCACATTCATCTCATCCCTCAAAGAATGTAACTGGCATCCTCTAAAGTGCCTCAGTCTAGATGACGTAGTGGAATGTTTTAATACTATCTTCCTGAACATCCTTAATTACCATGCCCACATAAGATTTTCCAAAACCAAAGCACAACCCTCCCCATGGCTACAGAAAACCACTAAGTCAGAAATGAAAAACAGGGATAAAGCCTGGGAGCACTGGCACAAAACCAAAACCCCCTCAACTAGACAGAAATTCCTAGAACTACGCAATAGAGTCAAAAAGCTAATAAAACAGGACACATTTCAATACTACCAGTCTGCCCTAGACTCCTCTCAATGCAGCCCCAAACAATTCTGGTCCTCCATAAACTCCATCCTCCACCCAGGTAAAGTCAGTACCCCTCCTCCTAACATTCCTCACTCCTCAGAAAATATTGCTACCTCATGCAACACACACTTCACCCAAACCATACTATCACTAGCTAAACAACACAATCCCCCTCCCCTCCAACCCACACCTTCAACTAGTAATCTCCTCACTGCCTTCTCTTTTTCTCCTGTACCTACCTCCAACATAAAAAAACTCTTAACTAAACTTAAACCCAGCAAATTAGCAGCAGACAACCTCCAAAGTGAATACCTACAAATCGCAGCTGATGCTCTGGCCTACCCAATATCCATCTTGATTAACCGATCTCTGTCAGAAAGTTACGTTCTCACACTGTGGAAAATATCACATATAATTCCTCTCCACAAAGGCAGGCCCTCCACAGAACTAACCAATTACTGCCCCATAGCTATTCTCTCTCCACTCTCCAAAATACTAGAGAGATGCATACACTGTCAGGTCTCAGACTACCTCCTTACTAACAACCTCCTTTCCAGTACTCAGCATGGTTTCCGACCAAACCATAGCACCACCACTACCTTACTCTTATTTACTAACACTATCCTTCAGCATAAAAACAATGGCTATCTCTCCTCTGCTACTTTCCTAGACCTATCTAAAGCATTTGACATGGTCCCACACAAACAACTTATCTCTGTCCTCAATAACCTATCCTTCTCACAATCAGTCACCAACTGGTTTCAGAGTTACCTGTCTGACCGCCAACAACCCGTTGTATGGCAGAATGACATATCTCCTCAACTACCTGTCTCCATAGGGGTTCCCCAAGGATCCATCCTTGGACCACTACTCTTCTCTGTTTTCACTAATAATCTAGTCTCTGCCACCAAACATGGCACACTCATACAATACGCAGATAACTCAACCATCATCTGCTCAGCCCAGTCCCTACCAATACTGCAAAAAGTCACACAGAAAGCCTTTTCCTCTGTTGAAACTTGGTAATCCGATGCCCAATTAATACTCAACCCAAACAAAACTAAACTACTCATCTTCCAACCCACCAAACATACTCAAAACAACTCTCACTTTAACATCACAGCAAAAGACAACACCACTATATACCCAACTGAACAGACCAAATTGCTAGGAGTGGAAATAGACAATAAACTAAAATTTGACATTCACATATCCACGACCATAAAAAAAGTCCACAAAAAACTAAGAGCGTTATACAGAAATAAGCACTTTCTCACCAAAGCAGCAAAGATTTCAATAGCAAATTCCCACCTTATCTCCACCCTACTTTATGCCTCTCCAATATATACCAACCTAAGGCAATGCAATCTAAACAAGCTAGAGACCTGCTACAACAAAATTGCCAAATTCGCCACAGGGGCATCCTACCGTAGTAACCACTGTCTCTCACTTGCTGAACTGGGCTGGCTTGAACTCCCTCACCTCCTTCATTGGTATCAACTCTACACTCACCCACAAACTAGTAAACCATCCACTAAATGTCCCATCCTGCCAGAATCTACTCCAACCCTATCGCACCACCAGACCACTAAGATCCAGCAACAAAAATCACTTGCAGATCACTAAAGCCAATAACTCTGCTGGCGAAGCACTATTCTCTTGCACCATAGCCAAATTATGGAACTGCCTTCCACCCACAATTACCTCCGTACCATCATGCACCCACTTCAAAACTTTACTAAAAGTGCACCTAAAAACATGCTGGCTATGCCCTTGCAACTCCCACTCTAATATCACCCACCTCATCCAACCACTACCTTTCTTTCCACTCCACTAACTACCTTGATTATAGCAAGCTCAGATGCTTATAAGCCTAGTACCTATTATACAGCAGGAACTTCTCATTGTAACATTTGTCAATGTCTGTTATGTACTTCACAGATAAAGATTCTAGTTGTCTACTGATGTATTATGTTCTTCATCTGTAAATATGTTGTAAGTAATTGCTATGTTAAATTGTTAATTGCTATGTAATCCAATGTAACTACTGTCTGTTTATTTTAACTGTGGAGCTTTTCTCCCCGGGCCTCTTCTGAAAATGGACCTACGTCCAGTCGGACACTCCCGGTCAACAAATGTAAATAAATAAATAAATAAATAAATATTGCCAACATCCTGGCAGATAGATTCAGTGCTAACTTTAGCCCCCTCACCCCCTAAAGGGCCCATATCTATACAGGAAGAATGCAGAGTCCCTGTAATCACAACTACGCAGGTAAAAGCTGCACTTTCCAAAGCCAAAAACACAGCATCCATGGGACCGGACAACATCCCAGGCTACGTTTTACATGAACTTCAGAATGAACTGGCTCCCCACTTAAGCACCATGTTCAATAATAGCCTCACATCAGGCTTTGTGCCCACTGAATGGCACACAGCAACAGTTATACCACTCCACAAAGGGAGAGCCACCACTGATCCTGGGAACTATCGGCCATGGAACGTAATAATGGAACTGATAAACAAAGACATTGGTAACCTCCAAACTCTGGATTCCACCCAGTTCGGGTTTGTAAAAGGCAGATCATGCCTCCTGAACCTGATCGACTTCTTTGAGGCAGTCACCAAAGCCGTAGATGAGGGTAAGATGGTTTACACAGCCTATCTTGACCTCGTCAAGGCTTTCAACACCATCCCCCATTCTGGAATTATAGCTAAACTCACTAAACTAGGTATAAATCCCTATGTCACAAGATGGGTTGCCAACTGGCTCACTGACAGAACCCACATTGTAAAAGTTGCAGACTCCAAATCTGACCTCAAACCAGTGACAAGTGGAGTACCACAGGGTTCAGTCCTGGGACCTCTCCTGTTTGGTATTGACTTCTCTGAGGTACAGGCTAACACAGAAGGCCTCTGGCTAATGAGATTCAATAATGACTGCAAACTAGGAGCCATAGTCAAGTCCCCAAATGATGTGGACATCCTACAGGAGGGCCTCGCTTAGACAGATGCCTGGTGTCAGTGCCATGGCCTCAAGCTCAATGCCAAAAAGTGCAGTGTCATCCCCTTTGGTAAAAACTCTGTACCCATGAACTACCACATTGGCAGAAATCTACTTAACACCGAATGTGTGATAAGAGACCTTGGGACCCAGGTGGACTGTAGTCTCTCCTTTGATAGTCACATCGCCACAGTAGTCAGGAAGTCCTTCTATGTGGCACACCTCATCATAAAAGGATTCTCATCCAGGGAAAAAAGAGGTCATTGTTCCCCTCTACTCGACATTCATTAGACCCATTATAGAGTGCAACATCCCTTTTGGAATGTACCTCACAAGACATCTGCAGCAGCTGGAAAGGCCACAGAAGTACCTCACAAAGAGGATTACTGGCCTCAAACAAATGCCCTACACTGACTGTCTCAAAAAACTCCAGCTTTATTCCATAGCATATTGCCTACTCCGAGGTGATCGCTGCCTAACATATAAAGCTATGTCAAACCCAGAGCTGTTGGACATGCTACACCTAAATAAATCCCAATCCCTCTGAGCTTATGCTCTAGGGACCTAAACCTTGTCACCACAATAAACAGGACATGCTGGAGGGATAAATTCCTGTTCCAGAGACTTCCCATACTCTGGAACAGGCTACCCATCTATGTCAAGCAAAGTTCTTCATTAGCATTCTTCAAGAAAAATCTTGATGAGTGGATGGGAAATAGGAAATACACCCCGAGGATCATTTCTGTGTCTCTGCTCGACAGTGGCACAGAGAAATAACTTTCTTGTGTGGTGTAAGCCAGGGAACCTTGTTGGCTAGGCTTACATAGGTCCTTGGGCCAATAGCCTAGTACCTACCTATGAAATTATGAACCTATTGCAAGCAATGAATAATGCAAACTGTTGTGCAAGAAAAACATGAAACAATACCAGGAACTACTTTAAAGCATATACAATAAAGTGTGTAGTGCAACAATTGTGGAATTAGAGCTGTTTTGAAAGAAATGAAGAATGTCAACTGTTCTGCAATAAAAACATGAAACAATACCAGGAACTGCATTAGAGTATATACAATAAAGTCTGTCATGCCAAAATTGTGGAATCAGAGCTGTCTTGAAAGAAATAAATAATGCCAACTGTTCTGCAACAAAACATGAATCCAAACAATAACACCACGAAAAATGGTGCACATCAGGATTGTCTTGTTGTAACAATTGCAGTAGAGCTATATACATTCAGGCTGTAAATTAAAGTGCTACTGTCAAGTATAACACTTTAATAGCTGTAGAATGCAAATGTAATGGCTGCCAATTGTAGTGTTTAACACATATAGTACCTTTCAAGGCTACCTCTAGGCCAATATTGTTCACATAATGCTCTGTCATCCACAAACATCAGGTAAACAAGGTATATGGGAGAGGTAGCCCACTTTATGATTTGATATTTTTGTTGCCTTCACAGATATTTCAACCTAACAATAAAATGTGTACTCCAGCATTTTTAGACTGATATACAGCGTACTTACTATCTGTGTTAGTCTTTTATGTCATGCATGTTTGTTCTCTTGTCACTGCAGTTTGTATAACATCATAGTAGTACTGACAGGTCATATTTTTTCCAGGTAAGCTCTAGGCATATATCAGTCCGTCAATAGTCAGAAGTGACTGAGTAGCTCAGTTTATTAAATGCTCAGTATATAGTACATTTTGCCAAACACAGACCAGGGTTTGAATCCAGTGATAGGTAGCATTAAATGTTACAATAGCAGTCATGTAATGCTCACAAAGTCTCTAACCACAGGAACTACAGGTAAGTGGGTGAGGTAGCCCATATTATGAGTAGAAAATTGTGTGTTTAGATTTCACAAACTGTTAAAAGTATTAGCAAGAATGTGAAAACCCAGCAATGTGTAGTCAGAAATAATATGTGTAATCCTGGTATGGCTATATGCTTGGAGTGTCTGTTAAAAGTTGCTGCAGTCACAGTAACTGCTGTTGGATTCTATTCCCATGCCTGCCAACCAAGGCATGACTGCTATTTAGTGTCTGTACTGTACAAATACATGCCTCTGAAGTGTCATGATTTCATGTTATATAATTAATAGTTGCGTAATCTGCCTGTTACAGGAATACCATGTCAATGAGTACCTGGATTGCACAGTATCACCATTTCAGTCCACACAAAACACCTTGATAGCTATATAGGTCCACCTGATGTGCAAGTATTCAGTGTAGGTGTGTACCCACAGTTGTTACGGTTTGGCTCACAGTGTCTCATGCATATAGGTTGACAGGTATTTATGTGCTACATCAACTACAGGAAACTTGTACTCACTGTAAATGTAAAGAAAATACAGACCTGTAGAGTAGATAGTAGTAATGTTATCAAGGAAGTAGGTATCACTGTTACTAATGGAGTGCTTTTCTCTCTCCCCCTCAACTTATCTTCATTTATTTATTACTGTTATTCATTAGTTATGATTTACTATTAACATATGTTGTTATATTAACTGTTTTGTGGGGCATTTCTTATTGTTATGCATTATAATGGAAGCATATTAACATATCTTGTTAAATTACCAAATGTGCTGGACTTATGCTGTAACTGTTACTGGCATGCTGTTATACTGACTGTTCTGTTATTGAGTGTTGTGTTTCACATAATTTGCATTGATATGCAATTGCATTATTTCCAATATGCTGTCAAGTTATTACTAACAATGTTTTGTTAATAACGAACCTATACTTATTGCTATACTTTTATTACCACAGCATGTCAGGGTAGGCCAGTTCCTGGTGATCCGCTTACCTTGCCTCAACTGGCCATAGCACCAGGGCCTAGCATGTTTGGGACCCAGGCAGGTGGTGCCCCCTCCGTTGCCCCTGCACCATCTGTGGCTTCGGGTGGAACTGCCTCAGGGGACAGGGCCTGGCCTTCCCCTGGGTGTGGTGGCGGAGGGGCTGCAGTCAACCAGGATAAACTGCTGGTCATAGTGCACAGAATTGTTCATCGGAGCTATGAATGCCACCTGTGCTAGATTGATAGCACGCTGGCTGACCTGGGTGGGCAGGCTTGCCCTGGTGCCCAGCTTCCAGCACAAACATCCCCAGGGCAGTGAAGGAGCAATGTTGACTGTCCCATGGGTGGGGACATGAGTCATGCTGCTGCCTTGTGGATGCACGTGCGACTTGGTTCCACAGCACCCTCCCCATCCAAAGTGTTTACCCCCTCATGTGTCACACACACTGCTCCTGTCTGCTGTCTTGTTTGTCTTGTCTTTCTGCAAATGCATCCTCTCCTAGCCAACTTACCTCTCTGCATGTACCTATGTCCCTTCCCCTACATTCCACTCTCACCTTAAAAAAATGGGCACCTGTCCCAAAAAAAATATATTGCCCCATACATAGCTCTCCATGCCACACACATGTCCACTGGACACCACTAATCTGTTCTAATTGGCTTGACAACACAGTTATGTTGTCCTCACCGCTCTCCCTGGGGTTTGAGAGTCAAATTCATTTACAAAATCTGTCAAAATGCACAGCTGTTGCTGTACAAGATACGGATCACTATGGGCCTTGCCTACACCCTTCCTGTACATCCCTAACTACCTTTCACTATGTTTTTCCCCCTGCTTGTCCCCATTTCACCACTTTCCTATCACCCTCTTTTTCTTTTCTTTATATTTTTTAACATGGGTTTGAGCCGAGCTAAGCAAAGTGGAGCAGTGCTGTGCACATTGCCTCTTTGTTTAGCTATGCCTAAATTAGCTTTAATGATTAAATGTGCTTATTACATTGTCTGATACATGTACAAGATGAACACCTCTACCATGTTTTGAACCCAGGCCCTCTCACCTACAGCCCACTGCATTAACCCACCAGGCCATACACATCTGATGTTAAACAGATGTTTCCAACAAAACATGCTGATTGCCACTTATGGTCATTAGTCATGTAACTGAAATAAAAACTAATGTGAAATATGGAAGTGTACCTTGGACTCTGGTGCAATAATGCACCAGTAGACAGCCAAAGACATACTAATGGATGTAAGGGAGACCTGTGATAGCAGGTATATGTGCCCTTTTACCAGCAACTTCTAGAAAGACACCTGCTAAGGCAGCAATTGTAAAGTACATGTACAACTGAGACCATGGTGCAGAAATACAGCCATATAAAGCCATGCACATACATATGGATATAGAGATGTTTCCACAGCCTGTGTATGTGTACATATATCTTGCAAATAGACAGGCTTTTGCAGTGACTCAGTGGTGCAGTCTGTTAAATGCCTTGCATGCAGTACATTTTGCCACACACAGTCCTGGGTTCAAATCCAGTTTTGTCTAGCAGTTCAGTTACATTATTGTGAAGACAGCAAGTAATGACTGAGTCATGCAATCCTAATCTGCACAGGTTACTACTAGTTAATGAAATGCTACCCACTTTTGCAAGTCAGAGGGCTGCAGGTAGGGGCACACTATACATATCTGTATAGCCTAACTTTATGTTGCCTACTACTCTGTTACTGGCACCATTGCATAACAGATGTACCTTAATGACATGACTCGACTGAACTGTACAGGGTATCCTTACCCTGGCTCTGCCATAATGACAGGGCTGAGACAGCTGCCACAGTTATTTGTACAGCTTGCTGTTCTCAAACGTGTCCACATTTCCCCAATGTGCACTAGGTTGCAGCAGCAGCTGCAGCCTGTAGCATACACAACTGTATGTAAAGGTAGCTGCTACAGGCCTACCATACCTCACAACCCACTAGAACAAGAGATCTGGACACAGCCAGATGTAATGAAGGGGGCTAAGGCCCACAGATAGGGACATGTGTAATGGTGTGCCACTGCAAAGATAGTAGTTGAAAGGTTAACAGCTATTGCATTAACATGCATATTCTGATGGGTATGAAGTCTGGCACTCAAGTGTGTCTCTTTCCTTACTGACCTCAACCCCCAATGCTTGCCAGTGAACTGCCAGATGATCAATATGTCATGGGACACTGACCACACATATGAGGCGAAACTGTGGACATACACCATAAATCTATACAATTGACAGTTATGGTACCTACCATCTGTGATGGTGCACTCTCCACACCTCTGTGATGTTCATAGGTTCATAGGTACATACTAGGCTATCTGTCCAAGGGCATTTATAAGCCTAGCCAGAGTGTGTCAGCTTTCGCCGCCCCATTGATTAATTAACTGATCCTCTGTCAAGCAGAGCCAATGAAGTGATCCCAGGAGTGTATTTTCTGTTACCCATCCACTCGTCAAGGTTTCTCTTGAAGAGTGTTAGTGAGGGGCTCTGCCTGATGTAATTTGGAATTTTGTTCAAAAGCATGGGGAGTCTCTGTGACAGGAAGCTATCCCTCCAGCATGTTCTATTTACTGTTGTGGTGAGGTTTAGCTCACTAGAGTGCGTGGCTCGCAGTGACTTGGATTTCTTTAGGTGGAGCATGTCCATCAATTTTGAGTTGGACATGGCTTTGTAAGTCAGGCAGAGATCACCTCTGAGTAACCTCTGAGTACAGCCAGAGTTTTTTCAGTCAGGCTGCATAGGACATATGTTTGAGGCAAGTAATCCTCTTGGTGAGGTACTTTTGTGGTCTTTCCAGTTGTTGGAATTGTCTTGTGAGGCACATCCCAAATGAGGCATTGTACTCTATGATGGGTCTGATGAGTGACGAGTAGAGGGGTACTATAATCTCTTTATTTCTAGATGCAAACCCTTTAGTAATTAGATGGGCCACATAGAAGGATTTCCTAACTACTTTGGCAATATGATTGTCAAAGGAGAGATTACAATCTACCTGGGTCCCCAGATCTCTTATTACCTCTTCTGTATTAAGGGGGCTGCCACCTATGTGGTAATTCGTGGGTGTTTTGTTTTTCCCAAATGGGATGACTATGCATTTTTTGGCATTTAGCTTGAGGCCATGATTTTGACACCAGGTGTCCGTCTCAGTAAGGCCCTTTTGGAGGATGTCCATGTCAGCCGGAGAGTCAGTTATGGCTCCCAGTTTGCAGTCATCGGCGAACTTGGTTAGCCATAATCTTCCTGTGTTTGCCTGTACTTCTGAGAAGTATATGCCGAACAGTAGGGGTCCCAGGACTGAGCCTTGTGGGACACCACTTATGACTGGTTTAGAGTCGGACCTGGAGCCCAGTATTCTTACTGTGTGAGTTCTGTCTGTAAGCCAGTTGGCAACTCATCTCGTGACGTAGGGGTTTATGTTCAGGCTGGTGAGTTTTTCTGTAATACCCGAGTGAGGAATTGTGTTGAAAGCCTTAGTGAGGTCAAGGTAGGTTGTGTGAACCACCTTTCCCTCATCTATGGCCTTGGTGACTGTCTCGAAGAAGTCAACCAGGTTTAGTAGGCATGATCTGCCCTTAACAAAGCCGAACTGGGTTGGATCAAGTGTTTGGAGGTTCCCAATGTCTTTGTTAATGAGTTCCATGATGAGGCGCTCCATAGCCTTGCAGACCAGGCTAGTCAGGATTATGGGGCAATAGTTACCTGGGTCAGTTGTGGCCCCTCCTTTGTGGAGAGGAATAACCATTGCTGTTCGCCATTCTATGGGCACGTAGCCTGTGGAGAGGCTGAGGTTGTGAGGTTGGACAGTGTGTTTTGGTGGGGGGTTAGTTCGTTCTGTAGTTTGTGCAAGATGCAGCATGGGACACCATCTGGTCCCACTCATGCTGTGTTTTTGGCTTTTGAAAGGGCTTTCACCTGTGCATCTGTGATTTTTGGGACACTACACTTTTCCGATATTGTTGTGGGCCCTTTTGGAGGTGAGAGAGGGGTGAAGTTTGCACTGAATCTATCTGCCAGGATGCTGGCAATATCAGTAGGTTCAGTATATTTTGTGCTATTTTGCACTAGCTCAGTGCATGTCTGCGAGTTGTCACTTAGATTTTTGACATAGCTAAAGAAGTCTTTGTGGCTATCTTTTGAATCCTTGGCTATTTTTCTTTTGAAGTTAGCCTTGAATGATTTCATGAGGGACCTTAGTTTCTTACTGATACTGATCAGGGATGTCTTTCCTTCTTGAGATTTGCTTTTTTTCTGAACTAGTTTCCTCCTTCTATTGTATAGCCTGTTTATTGCAGGGGTCCACCAAACTGGTTCCCTTCTCTTAGAGGATTGAGTCTTGGTTTTGCTAGGGATGGCACGATCCATGCATCCTTGTAGGTGCTCATAGAGTGCATTTGTAAAGGTTTCTGCATCTTGGGCAGTGTTATACTTTAGTGTGGGGGCTTTGAAATTTACCACCTCTGTTTTAAGTAAGGTGAAGTTTGTTTTTACTGTAGTTTCCTTAGTTAGGGGTGGTGGTAGGGTGTGGACGGTTGACCTCCGGTGTGGAACACCTGTCGCCCATGTTGGTGATGACCAGGTCCAATATGTTTTCTCCTCTGGTAGGGGAGTTTACCAGCTGATCCAGGGCATTTGAGTTGATGAATGCCGGGAAGCGCTGGGCCTGGGAATTTGTACTCGAGTAATTTTCCCAGTGAATGATAAGGTAATTGAAATTGCCCAATATCAGGGTGTTCGGTAGGACCTTCATGTTTTCCAGTGTCTCCAGAAAGGTGAAGTGGTGGTCCTGGGTTATGAAGGGTGGTCTGTAGCAGGCCACAATTTGCATTGCAGATTTTCCCGATGTTAGTTGCACATGGATGATCTCAGAGGTATCATGCTGTGCCACTAACCTGGAGGTGTAGGTATTCTTGATTAATATAGATACACCCCCTCCCTTTGTGTTTTGGTCCATGTTCTGTGGCCGAAACATGTGGTATGAGTTGTACCAAAAACCAAAAGTGGATGCGCTCTGGAGCCTTGAACCAGGTTTCAGTTACTGCACAGATGTCAACATTCTCCATACTGAGGAGTGCTTTGAGCGCGTGCATTTTGAGATTTAAACTGGTGGAGCTGAGTAGCATAACCCTCAGTTTTTTGTTAGTTGTGCTGTTTACGGAGGTGGGTTTGACTTTTGAGCCTTGCCTAAAAAAGGCATTATGGGGGCAGCAAGAGCCTTGGCCAGTATTCAAAAGCCTAGGGGTGAAAGGTGCAAGCCATCTCTTGTAAAACAACGTGGCTTGTTGAGCATGTCGTCCCAGGCTGACAGACACTGGATCCCCTTTGAATGACACCAGAAGCTTAGCCAATTGTTGAAATTGATCATTTTTTCTTTATACTGAGGTATCATTCTTGGTGAGGCAGGATGCTAGTCAGGGTCAGGGTCATACCAGCCTGGACTGCATGATCAGAGAGCTCTTCCATGTCTTTTTCATGTAGTCCAGGGAGGTATGTCTCAGGTCATTCACACCAACATGAACAATGACAGAGTCATATTTGTACTTGTTCTAGAGTGACCTGAGTGCTTGTGTTATATGGTGGATTCTGGCTCCCGACAGGCAGCTTACAGTAACCTTCTGCTTGTCCAGCCTAGTGAGTGGGACGTCAGTGTGCCTGACTATAGAGTCACCTATTACTAGTGTGTTACGTATGTTATTTTGCCTTAAGGGCTGTGATTGTGCGGCACACTGATTTTGTGTTTTATGTGTTGTCTGGTTTGTGACGGGAAGTGCAAGTTGTTTGGGTGTTTGCTTTGGAGGTCTCTGATGCTTTTGCAGGTTTTTATTTAGAGCCTCTGAGTATGATTTTGTGTATTTATGTTTATTTTTTGCCAGTGCTGTTTTAGTAGCCCTGTGTGCGGCTGGAGGTGTGGTGCAAGTGTTAACCTTTTCCTCTTGGCTGTCTGTTCCAGTCTTGGGTGGAGACAGCTTAGCTTCCATTTTGGCCGTATAATTGCATCTCTTGCATATGTTAGTGTTTTGTGGTAGGAGGAGAGGGTTGTCTGTGTACATGAGGCAGTTGTAACATTGCCTCAGGATACTCGGAGTCACCAGCTGGACTGGAAAGTGCACCTGAAGTTGCCCTTTGGTCATGCCTGAATAGTAGGGTGAGCTGCTTAGTCACTTGGTTGGTGAGGGATGAATAAAGAGCCTTGCCCTGCTGGGCAATCAGTGTCAGGGTAATATTAGTGCTTGCTATTAGGTCTGAGCAAGTGCTGGGCTGTAAGATGCTTTTTGAATGCTTAGGTTGAGAGTTAGACTAGTTTCAAGGGAAAAACTGAAGAGGAGACATAGTGGAGCCGGGAATAATTTAACCATAGCTAACCGGCACTGCCCGGTGCACAAAACCATGCAAATGCGGTTTTTATAGTAGGAAAATGAAAGAGATAGAAATTAGCCCAAAATGGCCAATAAACTACTAACTTTTGGGCTGGAACAACTCCTCCAGGGACAGATAGGTTGCTCAAAGCTCCCCGCTCCAACAGGTCAACGGAGAAACTTCCTTCTATCCAAGTAAGGTATGGGCAACTCAGAAATTAGTATCACAGCCCTGAATTCAGCACTAGCCTGAAAACTGGGCTATACTAGCTTAGAAAGGTGGGAAACAAGGAATTTTTTTTTGTTCTTTTGAAAAGATAAGGCAAAAACAGTAAAAAATACACTTAAAACAGCTTTAAATGACTACAAACGATCAGAAAAGGCTATCACACTTTTGTATGTAGCCTACAACAGTTAAACAAATTATTTAAACAAAAAACAACTTTTTAAAAGTGCAGGCAGTCAAATAAGTAAAATATGTGAAAAAAACAAGCTTTTAAATCACAATAAACACTTGAAAATCTGTGTTTAGACAGAAAACAGTTAAGTACAGCAAGAAAGTACAGCAAACTGATACTTAATCACTCCAAAGTCTCTCTTCTAAGCTAGAAGGCGTGTATCAGTTTAAGGCTTTCTAGTGCTACCCAGTAGGTTAGTTACAGAAAAGATGGGAAATAAGCGCAGATGTGGTCTTTTAAACCAGAAAGTTGAAAGAGATGGACAAACTGTCCAAATGGTCAATAAACTACAATTTCTAGGCCAAGAACCTCTCCTGTCATGGTAGACAGGCTACCTAGAGCTTACCACTATCACTGATAAGCCAGAATTCTTTCTTCCAACAAAGAAAGGCTTGTGGGGCTCAGAAGCTTACCAACAGTCCTGGATACAGCAACTTTGTATCTGGACTAGGCTAATTACAGGAAAAGTGGGAAACAAGTGCAAGTGCGGCTTTTAAACCAGAATGTTGAAAGAGATGGAAAAAAAACTGCCCAAATAGCCAATAACTACAATTTCTGGGCCAGGAACCACTCCTCTTATGGTAGATAGGCTACCTGATGATTACCACTCCCACTGATAAGCTAGAAGGCTTCCCTCCAACACAGAAAGGCTTGGGGGGCTCAGAAGCTTACAAAGAGTCCTGGATACAGCAAATCTGTACCTAAACTAGACTAGTTACAGGAAAGGTGGGGAACAAGTACAAACGTAGGCTTTTAAGCCAGCAAGTTGAAAGAGATGGAAAAGCTTCCCAAACGGCCAAATAAACTACAATTTCTGGGCCAAAACTCACTCTTCCCATGGAGGATAGGCTACCTAGTGCTTACCACTCCCACTGATAAGCTAGAAGGCTTCTCTCCAACACAGAAAGGCTTGGGGGGCTCAGAAGCTTACCAACAGTCCTGGATGCAGCAAATCTGTACCTGGACTACACTAGTTATAGGAAAGGCAGGGACCAAACGCAAAACGGACTTTTAACCAGAAAGTAGAAAGAGATGGAAAAACTGCCCAAATAGCCAATGAACTTCAATTTCAGGGCCAAAAACCCACTCTTCCCATGGTAGATAGGCTACATAGTGCTTACCACTCCCACTGATAAGCTAAAAGGCTTCCCTCCAACACAGAAAGGCTTGGGGGGCTCAGATGCTTACCAACAGTCCTGCATACAGCAAGTTTGTATCTGGATTTGACTAGTTACAGGAAAGGCAGGAAACAAGTTTCGAATTTTTTTTTGTTACAGAAAAGCAGCTAAAACAGCAGAAAATACAATTCAAACTGTAATGCAGGCCAGCACACCCGAGTGTGTAGCAACACTACAGCAAATACAGTTCAAATAAATGCAATTAAATTAACAAATGACTAAAAAACAAGTGCAGAAGACAGTAAATTAGGAGGCTACTAACAAGCAGTAATAAGTGCAGAGTAAGAGTGACTGAACAGATAGCACGCAGAAGAGCAACTAAGACAGTTACAGTAAGAGCAGCTGAATAATATATATATATATATATATATATATATTTTTTTTTTGGGGGGGGGGCAGAGCAGGATTAAGAGGCTACAGGGGTTGTCCTTCCCAAATGCTCTCTTTGTACACAATAGGAGTACCTGAAATCAGAATATGATCTCACTGCACTCAGTTGAGTGAACAAATGAGACGGGCCCAGGAGGAGTATCCAAATACAAATCTACAAGTGGTTACATTGAGTTAATATTCAGTGAAAAACACAAATAAATAAATTAAATACAGTACTATATGCAAAAGAGCAGATAAAAATGTACTTAAATTCACTTATATGTCCAGCTGATTTCAGGCAGATGTTAGCTGGCCAAAGCTCTGATATTAAGCAGAAATTACTCAAAATGTACCACTTATATAAGGCAAGACAGAATGTCAGTAATGTGCTGAAACTACCCCCCACTGCTATCAATGGCTACACAGAAATTCTAAAAAGTAGTCTGTAGAGAGACAGCCACAACTACAGCTGAGTTAATATTCAGTGAAAAACACAAATAAATAAATTAAATACAGTACTATATGCAAAAGAGCAAATAAAACTGTTCTTAAATTCACTTATACGTCCAGCTGATTTCAGGTAGATGTTAGCCGGCCAAAGCTCTGTTATTAAGCAGAGATAACTCAAAATATACCACTTATATAAGACGATGCAGTGGTGCGGTGGTAGCATTGTCGCCTCACAGCAGGAGGTTCTCCAGTTCAATTCTTGGCTGAGGTGCCTTCTGTGTGGAGTCTGCATGTCCTCCCTGCATTTGTGTGGGTTTCCTCCAGGTGCTCTGGTTTCCTCCCATGTTACAAAGACATGCATCTGGAGCATTTCTCCCCGGGCCTCTGCTGAAAATTGTCTCCATTCCAAGATGGACTTTCCCGGTTAACAAATGTTAAATAAATAAATAAAATATAAGGCAAGACAGAATGTCAGTGATGAGCTGAAACTACTCCCCACTGCTATCAATGGCTACACAGAAATTCTAAAAAGTACTCTGTAGAGAGACAACCACAACTTCATCTTCAGACAGCCACATGCTCATCTGAACAACTAGGAAAAGGGCCCATGTCTACATGAAGGCCTTATATATTGCACTGTGGTGGCATGTCATTGGCCAATGATAGTGCAGTTCAGCTGTTTTGGCTGCAATTAGCAAATCTCAGCCACATATCGGTGCAGAGGCAATTACCTGGAAATGAGCAGTACCTTAAAAAGCCAAGCAGCTCCTTATGGGGAACAGCTCTGTATGAGACTTCACTCACATGGAGAGTGGATTTCAAAAAGTATACCGGAAGCAAAGTTCAAAGAAGGAGTATTGCACTCCAGCAGGTATGTAATAGATTTCTCCATATAACAGAATGTGGATGGGAGGATGGAGGTATGGGGAACGGACATTACAACAGTAAGGCTGTCTTAGATCTATGGTAATGACACATCAATGATACCCTGCTGTCCTACACCTACAGGCATGCCTCTCAACTGTCCCTGAGTTTTAATCACATGTCATCTCTGTCCCTGTCAATCCCTCCTACAGTGGTTGGCTGTTGTAGGAAAGGCAGTGGATTACACATAATACATAGTGACAATGAGTAAGGGTGTGCACTCCTGTAACATCAAACGAAGTACTGTAATGCAGCACCCTCATTCAGTCACTGTCTCACATACATAGTTCTAACTTTTTAAAAGTGTCCCTGAATGTCCCTGATGTACTCTGGCTAAGTTCCTGTGTCTGTTGACATATGTCCCTGTTTGGTTGACAGTTATGCCTAACATACCTGTCAACCTCTTACAGCTTGAATCCAGGGCAAAGCCATACTTGATGGGGGGACAAAGCCCAAACTCAATGACAGTGTTTAAATATTTGTCAGAGATCCACAAGTTTGTGTGAAACTGATCAAAACTATGAGGCAAACATCCTGATAGTCTGCTAGCATCTGTATTGTTGAGAGTTATGATGCCTACAGGGAACATATACTACAGCAGGTTTAAATTGTTGTCAGTCATTGTGGCACACTGGTGTTGCTGGACCATCCCCATACATTTGTAATAGCACACTGTTAATTGTCTGGTAGTGGCCATATGGCAGATTAGTAGGAGTTCGCTCATAGGGGGCACACCGCAGTAGACTGCACTGCTGGGTGTTGAAACATACACAAGAATCTGTCACAGCACACAGGGACATACCCCAGTATTGCTACTGTCTGGGTGGTGTCCACACATGTAGAGTGTTGCAAGACTGTGGTGTATGACATGTGAGGGAGCAGTGGATAGTGCAGGGCATTATAGGTGTGCTGGATCTGTACATACTGGATGTCCATGTATCTGGTCCTGTAATGTATTCCCCTTTTGTTGTCTTTCAGGAACTATGTACCACTGAAGACAGGCCCCCTTTTCAGAGGCAGAGAATGACATGATACTCAATTGACTCAGACAGCACCATCGGAACTTGTTATACAGGGGAGGCATAACTGGGAGCAGCGGGGAGCATTGTGGGCAAGCCTCGTGTGGGATGTCAATCAGGTTGGCTGACAGGACAGGACCTATGAGCAGGTCTGACACTTGGCCACATACATGCTGAATACTGCATGACAAAAGGCAGTTGATGTTGCCAGGGATCATGCCAGCACTGGTGGAGGGCCTGCAACAGAACATCCACTCACAGCCACAGAGGAATTCCTGGTGAACCTATGAACACACAAGTGTTCCCAGGCATCCATCACAACATATACTGTGGAGGTGGCTGCCACAATGTCCACAGCAGAGGAGTGTCCAAGTAAGCGTACTGTGTTCACCAGTGTAATATGGTATCAGTCATTATGGCAGGCTGTACATACCTGTACATGGGTGTTAAGTCTACCTGCATTAGATGGGGGGAGTTAGGGTTTATGCACAGTTGTGCACACATACCCAGAATGTTAGCAATACAGCCAGTATCACAGTAGCCACTGTACTTGTGGATATATGCACATATTAGCTTGTAGTGCCACAACATTTAGTGTTGCTGACAATACCTCTCACTCACCTTTTCATAGGTCCATCAGGAGTGGCCCACATCTGTGGTCCTTAATCTGCTAAGAGTGATGCAGTTTTGTTGGATCATATATATACCCTATGAAATTTAAGGGCTGTCATATTGCCCTATGTACAAATGTCATGATTACCCACTGTAGAATATTTGTATGTTACATTCTGGAATAGATAGCTATGGTTCTTAGACTGGTTAGACACAGGTGTGTATTTAAATGACCATTGACACATCTGCACTTATAGTTATGAGCGGCTACTCAGCTACACAGCCTGGTATACATGAGGCAGTTACTCCAAGATGCCTATTAAAAACACAAAAGGGAGATGCTACATACCAGAGGCAGTGACACTAGTCCTGGCATGTCATTCTCCAGATAGGTGTACTGGGTTTTATGTGTAGGTCTATCATGCATAGTGTCATATTCATACCTTAAAAGGCAGATTGTACTGGCAACATTATCTGCATGTGGCTGACATGCATGTTATAAAGGGCTTGACTTGTCTGTGTATGTTGTTGTGAGGTTGTCTGTTGTGCATGAGAGTGGAGATGAGAAGATGTGAGACTGGTAATGCAGTTCTGGATCCTCATTTGTTTGAGTCTGTGTGGATTACCATACATAAAAGTGTAGGTAGTAATTTACTACTTTTGTCTTGGTTTTCACAGTTGACTGGGGGGGGGGGTGGAGTCTGTTCCCCTCACAACCTGATGTCAGTGTCTCCTCAGACTCTGATGATGATGGTGATCATAGTGAGGTACAGATGGGGTTGTCGGGGTCTGAATCTGTCCCAGAGGTTGACATCCTTCTTCTGTCCCCATTGTCACTGCACACTGTCAGTTTGCCCACACATATTCAGTCCCCAGAGGCTACAGATATTGGACAGTCAGAGGGTGGTGACATTGAACAGGACAGTGTGGCAACTGTAGCATCAGTGAGTGTAGACACTGGCCATAGCCAGAGATCTGATGAGGTCCCAAACAGGTGGATTGACAGGGGTGCTCATAGGAGGACTGCTGTTCATCCACCACCTGTCACAGGTGTCACATCACAGATCACTTGGCATATGTTTAGGCCCATCATGGAGGCACAGGCATGTTCTGAATGCAATACCAGATGGATGCTTAGGGTTATGGATGCAGCACAGTCTGAGATCTGTGACTGCCGCAACCACATTAGGGACACCCTGGAACAGTTCACTGATGCAGTGGACAGACAGTGGGCTGAAACAGTGTCTGTCTTGGACTGCACATTGTCTGTGCTGAAACATCTGGTTGAGTTGGATGTTGGACATGAGGGTGTAGGGCAGCAATACCATCTGCTGAGAGTCCATGTGGCCATGCACAGCCAAGCTCCCATAGTGGCAGTACCTCCAGTGCTACAGAGGGAAGTGTGTTGTCCACACCATGACATGGCGGGCCATGGGCATGTGGTCCCGGGTAGTCCTATGGGGGACAGAGCCCCAACATTATGC
Organism: Protopterus annectens; assembly: GCF_019279795.1. Lineage (NCBI taxonomy): Eukaryota > Metazoa > Chordata > Ceratodontiformes > Protopteridae > Protopterus > Protopterus annectens. The sequence continues at coordinate 816,413,170 of NC_056750.1, forward strand.
AGTCATCATCAAGTATTAGCACCACATCTGACCTTAGGCATGGTGGTGCCAGTGCTACTCCTGGCAGAGCCAGTTCCCATGTTTGTAGCCTGAGATGGTGAACTGTCCATGCTACTATGTACAGTCCACAGCTGTCCAACATACACATGTGTAGGGCTAGCACTGGGCTTGACTGTGTACATGCACACCCTCAAACACCACTGTCACATGCAGGTCACCTACAGACACACATACAGCACCTCTTCATGGCCCAGCTAAGCCGCACCCCTCCAGACTGACATACATGCTGTCAACTGTTTGGCACAGCCTAGGCCTCCTGCACCTCCACACCATATTCTGTACATGTGATGATCACTGTGCCACATCCCTGCCATCTGTGCTATTGATGCAGGAAAATGCTACTATTTGTCTGATACACAGGGTGTTTATATCACTTGTCATGTACTTGTGTAGTGCAGTATTATTATGCCATGCCACTTGTTGTGGGGCACTGCAGGTACTGTATGCTGGCATGTATCATGACTACACAGCACACTTTGTGTATCTTTGTTACATGATGCTGGACTGGTGGTAGTATTACAGAATGACTGGTGTGTCACAGACCTGTGTATGTTTCTGTTCCAGGAGTCTAGGGGGATACACTATGGACAAATGGTGGTAATAAAGTGGCACAGAATGGCATGGCAGCACAGCAGAAATATGGCATCAGCAAGGTATGGCAGTATACGTGCATGGCTCCCAAGGTGCATATGTGTAGAACACTCTATCAGGGACAATGGGAGCAGTCAGTGTATTCCTGCATTCATAATTTGTGATGAGGTCTGCTACCCTGGTCACATGTCACCTGGGTTATCTGAACTTTCAAATCTAGAAGGTATGGTGATGGAGTTGACACATCTACAAATATCCTGTGTCTGGGTCTGACAGCTGGTGGACATCCGTTATGATAATGTATAGGAGGGCAATGTAGCTAGTCACAGGGCCAAAAATTGCATAACCATTGCATGGGGATAGCCAATAAGAGCATGTCTGCAGTAATGCACTAGGATATATTTACACACACACCCAGGTGGCTGATCTGAGATTAGAACTCTTACCTATCTACTATTACACATTATAGCTCGCAGTACTTACGGCATGCACCACAGAGTTTATTTGAGATTAGAGTGTCAGCCAGCACTCTTAAGATGGATGACATCAGCAGGCCTTGTAGAGGGGGTAATGTAGAGGTCAGCAGCTAGTCACAGGGCTATAAAATGCTTAACTTTTGCAAAGGGATAGCCCATATTGGGGGGGGGTCCCTAGTGCTGCTTGGGGATATATTTACAAACACACACACAGAGTTGGTTGATGTGAGATTAGAGCCCCTAACTGTCTGCTGTTACATACTATAGCTTGCAGTACTTATTGCATGCACCACAGAGTGTATCTGATATTAGATTGTCAGCCAGCGCTCTCAAGGTGGATGACTTCAGCAGGCCTTGTAGAGGGGGCATTGTAGAGGCCAGCAGGTAGTCACAGGGCCATAAAATGCATAACCATTGCTCAGGGATAGCCCATCCACTCAAGAGCTTGCAGCACTTATCACATGTACCACAGAGTTTATCTGACATCAGAGTGTCAGCCAGCACTTTTAAGGTGGATGACATCAGCAACCCTTGTAGATGGGGGCAATGTACAGTGCAGCAGCTAGTCACAGGGTCAGAAAATGCATAACCATTACACAGGAATATCCCATACAGGCTGTCTCTAGTGCTTCATGGGGATATATTTACAAACACACACACAGCTGGCTGATGTGAGATTAGAACCCCTACTTATCTACTATTACATACTATAGCTTGCAGTACTTAGTGCATGCACCATGGAGTACATCAGCTGTTTATGTGATTGCAGGCACAGTACTTGTGGAGTACACAAGATAGCCTTGTGTTAGCATGTGTGGCCTGCAGAGTGATATTGCTTAGTACTGTTATTGTATCTAGTGTCCTAGGACTGGGGTACCTATCACTATCCCTGCTATGTGTGTACAGTTAGCAGCATGGCCATATGTGGCTGGTAGCAGTTAGATAGGCAAACATGTGGCCAGAAACAAGATGTCCTGCCCATGGTATGCGTTGAACCATTGTACAGTACAACACATGCTCACTTGTGTCTGTCTATAAGGTGACATTCCACAGGCACAGGGGTCTGTGGCTGGGTGGATTATGTACTGTCACAGCCTTGGTTTGGTTCCTTTGGGCATTTTTTTGATGTGTGAGTGCAGATAACCTCAGCATTCTAATCCCCACATTGATATATATATATATATATATATATATATATATATATATATATATATATATATATATAAGTGTGTATATGTATATATATATATATATATATATATATGTGTATAACAGGGATGTTTCTATAAATGTTGTGTGTGTACGTTATGTATATGACATCTGTAGATATATGTCAAAATTCTATGTATCATTGTACTATATATATATATATATATATATATATATATATATATATATATATAGCTATCTCTCTAATATATCTATCTGTATATATATAGGCATTATATTTATATGGGGTACATACTGATCAATACAATAAGCATGTGGGAGGGGGATAGGGTCAAACAGATATGTACAGGTAGCAGTCTGTATGTACAGATGTATTACCACATAGCAATTCTTTGTTAGGAAGAGGCAACAGAATTGCACTCAAGTTGACTAAGTATAGGAGCATGCCAAGTGAGACTGTCAGTACTTACAATGTGACTTCAGGCCACAGCTACCTGCAGTCCAGGCTGGGATTTTATATGCTACAGACATTGGCAGCTGCACCTGTTTCCACAGTACAGCACTTCCCTGACATTGGCCATGCCATTCCCCGGCTGTGTGCTGTAATTAATATGTGACTGGGTACCTTATTTAACAGCTCATACAGGGTGGCAGTCTGCATTACTCTCACCATACCTCTCAACTTCTTACAGCAAGAAATCTGGACAAAGCCATTAGTAAAAGTGAGACAAAGGCCCAAAACTAGGGACACATTTTTAATATTGTACTTAAAATTTAGAAAGTTGGTAGAATAACACGTTTTGCTTTAGTATGAATTTTTTAAAGGGTATGATGTCTGACACTCAAATGCCCATCATTATTTTCTAACCTCACTCTTTAATGATTTGACTGTGGTGGTGGTGGTGCTGCGATAGCGTCATCGCCTCACAGTAAGACGTTGTCCTGTTCGATTCTCAGCTAGAGCATCTTCTTTGTGGAGGCATGCATGAATGGACGTACCTTCGTTGAAGGTTGTGCATCAGGGCTGGCAACCCGGTATGTAAAAATCTACTGCCAATCATTAGCGGACCAGAGTTTCGCTGTGATGACCTCTAACTGGGAATAGCCAAAACACGCAACAACTCTTTAATGATTTGCCACTAATTTGCCAGAAAACCACAATTTTATGAACAACGGACCAAATATATGCAGCAAAACTCTGTACAGTTGAGAGGTATGCCTCTCACTGTACATGTTTTTTTCGTAATGTCCAGCATTTTACCCCATATGTCTGGCCTGTTCCTTATACATTTGTGATGTTCCAGTAAAATGTTGTATAAGGCAGTCAGTGAATAGTACTAATTACAGACAAACATTTGAGTGTTAAACGTTATATCCTTCAGATATGCTGTACTGATGCAACCTGCTTTCATTCTAGCAACCTTCTAGGTGAATCAGAGTATCTGAATGTCTGTCTCTAGTTTTGGTCCTGTGTCCCCTCATTCTCTTTGACTTTGTTCAGCTTTCATGCAGTAACAGACTGAGGGGTATGACAATCTGTGTGGACCCGACCATATGACTACCTCACATGATGCTGATACTGCCATATTCAAACCATTAACACCATCAACCATGCTAATGTCTCTAGCCTACTAAGCCACACAGACTGCCAGACAGGGATGTGCCATTCATCACACAATCTACAGCATACAGACAAACATTGTCACCCCCACATTACATGAGACATAGAACCTGGCCACATGTTCTATGTCACAGCCCTGAGATTGGCTGGTCTGCTGATATATCATTGAAGATTTACTGTTACAGCCATTGTATGGGTACACTGATGTGTTGGTGGTGGGGGACGAGCAGCCCATGCTCTGCTGGCATGGACAGGTGTGCGACTGTCATGTCACCCCACAGTTTGCTCTTTTCCTTGCATAATGTTTTGGCCTTGTCAGCCATGTGGCCTAGTGCATATTATGGAGCACATACTATTGGATAGAGTACCTGTTGTCCCAAGTGGCTGTTAGATCTTCCCAAGTAGGCCAGTAGCCCACTATATTCCCTTGCATACATGCAGCAGGTCCATACATATGCTACCATATGCTAGTACCTCTTACAAGTGGTGTATAGGTGTGTGACTTACCTTGTGAATGCAGCAGTTGGCAGACCTGTAGTTCAGGTTTGACTCTGTCTGATGCACTCAGTCCACAGCCAATGCATGGTGAGTTACAGGTTGTGTGGGCTGGCTGGCATCATTTTTACTAATATGTATGTGAGTTGGAGTACGGTGAGAGTCCCTAGGTTCCTAGGTTGACAGTGCATGCACTATGCACTGCTTCTTGGCCAAGGCCAGGGCATGCTGGGCACACCTAAGTCGGCCTACAGGGTCAACCTCAAGTTTTCCTACTTGGAGTTCCCCTGTGGATGTGGCTGTGGTGACCTAAGCACTGGTGGGGGGCTGTGTATTCCTTCCCTTTGCTGATCCTGCTGCAGCTGTTGCCACAGGATCATATTGTGTAGCATAGCACATACTGTGAACATGTGTGCACATGTGGCTGGAGAGTACTGCAGGGCTCCACCAGATATATTGAGGCACCAGAACTATGTCTTCAGTAGCCCAAACACACACTCTATGATGTTCCTAGTTTGTGGTGTGCCTCATTATGGCATTCTTAGGTGTGTGTGTGTGCATTTCTGATGGGTGTCATTATCTGCAATTCCAGTGTGTTGCCAGCATCCCGCAGTAGTGGAATGTCCCCACTAACAAATATCTGGTACAGCTGTGATGTGTGCCAGATATGGGAGTTGTGATAACTGCCAGGGCTGCCAGCACATGCATTCATGATACTGCCCTGGGAATTGCACATGACATAGCAGTTGATGGAGTGATACCCCTCCAGTTGACATAGGTTCTTCCCCCTCACTAGATGGTGTTTTGATGTGTACATGAGTGCAGTCTACAGCACCCAGTACCTCAGGGTAATGTGCTACAGGTTAGAAGTGTATATACTGCTGGCGCTCGCATCAGGGGTGAGGGGGAAAATAAATGTGCTCACTGGCATGTGGTAGCATGGCATCCAGGAACAGGTGGAGTACCCTGGATGCTGATGCCTGTGAGACCCCCATCATGTCCTCAGTTGGTCTTTGGAAAGTACCTGTAGCTAGTATCCTAAGAGATACACATACCTTTGTTTCCACTGGGATGGGTTCCCCTCTGCTGGCTCTGGGTCTGAGCTTGGGTCAGCAGGGCTCAGTGTCCCTGTTCACCCTGTATTGCTCTACGATCTCTTGCTCATGTAGCTCCTGAAAGGTTAACCTGGGCCTGAACACTCTTCTTCTTCTCAGTCTAGGCCTATAGTCAGTAGCAGCATTGACCTCAGCATCTAGCACATACATATGTAGCAGACCTGCAGCAGCCCCTAGCATTCCTTCAGTTCAAACTCCCAAGTGTGTACTCCACTGATGCAGAGTATGGGGGTGAAATCATATCGTAGGGTGTATGCAACAATTATAGTGCTCTGCTGTAGGGGCAGCCTGTATGCTTGGCTACCTATGATGAATTTCACCTGCCAAGTACATCATTAAGGACTGTTAATGACCCTAGTTTAAGTGAAACAGAGGTCATTAGTGATTAAGATATCATTGCCTTTCTCAACCATTTTTTTTTTGCGAAATCAGAAAGCCACAAGGTCCACTCAGCGATATTTAGTCTTAACGCACCTTTTATTACAAAAACAAGCAACGTTTTCGCTACAACCCCTGGTGTAGCTTCCTCAGAGTACAAAATAAAATCTGTGACAGTTTCTTTTTTTAAACATAAAAGCGCGCCAAACAGGGAGGCAGCGCAACATTGTTAAAGATACAGTCAGTGTAAACATAAACACATATTTTCTTCTAAATCTAAAAGATGTCCTTCCAAAAAATTATAGGACTAGATCATTTAATTGAGACCTTAAAATCATTTATTAAAAGAACTTAGAGTAAATAAAAATGATTAACAAACATACCGGAACCTGTCCGGTCAGAGCTTGCACACACCATAAAACCCTAAGTAGAAAATAAACATGAAATATAGTGCCGTTGTCAAAGGGAACAACAATCTAATCTAAACTTGGTGCTACCAAGGCAAAAATCCTACATATGTAGGTGCCGCTAAACCGGCTCCTCAGGGTTCACTAAATACTGTACAAGACAGAGTCAACGACTACTAAATAAATTAGATCTACCCCAATTGGACAAGAAAGGGTCATGTCCTATGTGGACAAATTAAAATATTTTAAACGTTTAAAATGTGCAATCTCTGAGAATATACCTGTACAACTCCCTGTTAGAAGGGAAGCGATCACAGTCAAGGCAAGGCATAAACAAAAAGAACTGTTGAAGGTGGGGATGAGCTGTCAAAATCTGAGCTTGATCTAAGCAAGAACTGAAGACAAATAAACAGTCCTGCGAAAGACAATCAAAGAATTCGCCACGCTTATCAAAACCCAACAAGGTACATTACCGAGAACAGTGGTCTACCAACAATTGTAGAGCCATCCTGTAGACCATATGGAAAGAGTAAATGCCGTAAACATCGGACATTAATATAATGACCGAGCCATACAATCCACTTAACATGTTGCCAGGAAGTCACTACAATGCAATTCAGACATATGTCTGAGGATGCGAACCAAAATATTTTGAAATTATAAAGGCCTTAAGAGCATAATAAGTTAATGCAACCTTACCCCTTTGAGTCCATGCCAGGTTTGAGAAGGTACATCCCCCATTAGGGAAAGCTGTCTAAGCCAGCTCGTGCAAAGCAACCGGGGGCGTTAACGCCCCACATGACCCCCTGGTACAGGGGCTGAGGAAAAATTGTGTCATGCAGACAATAATCTGACAATACACAGTTAATATCAGAACAGGTGGTCCAGAGTGAAACCCCCCTTTTTTTTACCAAACAGTCAAACGCAAAATATGCGAACCTATGAGGGAGCAAAAAGCAAATGTAACAATCCAGCAATAGGAGTCCTCAAAGTCTGGAAGTTGTTGCTAACCAACAAGATGTGTAGGACCTTACCCAATCCAACCGGACCAAAATAACCACGTGTGTTCTACCATGATAAACGTGAGCCCCAAAAAGACGGGGCCATGAAAGTACATGGGATTAAAAAAGTCCCTAAATGAAAAACCAGATGATTGGGCAAGAGTGTCCTCCCTAGATTATATGACAAGGAAAAGTAAGCATGAAAATCAAATCATGAACCATATTGTCATGGGGGAAACCACCTAAATGAGACAATCCCAGAATGTGTACCAAACTCCAAGACATGTGAATGAAGTCTTGGGAAAACCTAACCCAGGAAGTGGTGTTATCTCAGGTAGCTCTTTAGTTTTAGTAGGCAGGAGATATTACAATTATCATTTAGTCCAGGTGGTTGGAATGCATCAAGTTTTAATTGCCACTCTAGTTCTTTTGTTTCCAAAATGATAGAAGCGGGACCACCTCTAATGTTATGAGGGACATGGTCAATAGCAGAGAAAAGGAAACTATGGTCTTTATTAAGTAAAATGTGTTTAGAGAGCGCGTTGTCTTCTTTGCCTTTTTTAATGGCATAGGTATGCTGGTAAATTCTCTCTTTAAATTTTTGCTCAGTTTTCCCAATGTAGTAAGCTGGGCAACAGACACATTGTGCTAAGTAAACCAAAGATTTTGTATTACAGTTGACTTTGTAATGGCAGATAATCTTTTTGCCATTTACAACCTGTGTGTTCCCTGTTCTGATGCATTTACAAAAGTTACAGTTACCACATGGGAAACTGCCTTTCTGACGTGAATGGAAATCAAGATGTTTTTTAGATTCCAAAAAATTTTTTAAATTTTTACCCCTCCTATAGACTATTAGTGGTTTTTTTCTTGGTTTTTCTGGTTCAGCAACAGTTTGTTTTCATTTTTTTTTTGCAACAGCCTTCCTCACTGAGCACTGCAGTGCACTGCACAAACATGCACTGCAAAGGCAAACATTGCTCAGCTCTCAGTGTACAGTCTCTCATGAAAGGTTACACTCAACATGGTGGTATGCCATGCAAGCACACTCAGACATGATAACACATGTGCCCTGATGATAAACAAAGCTTGTCAGACACTGTCCACACCCCCTGCTCAGCAGAGAGCCACACCACGCAAAGAGGCACAGGTGAGCACCAATGAGCTTACAAGTCCTCAGACACACCCCCTTTTGATGTCAACTACCTCTTCTGTGGACACCAACATGGTTCTCTGCCTACACTGATGGAATCTGCGGACAAGGATACCCATTTGTGCTATTCACTAACCCCACCTCATTTGCATAGAGATATGTGCACACAGCCTGGAAACAACACGGTTACAAGCACTGCCTGCTTAGCAACAGAACCATTCCACCATTGTAGATGCTCCATGCAGAGTCCTATAATACATTACTGTCACATACAAATAACTTTGGTTTTTGGATTATTATTATTATTATTTTATTTTTCATATCAACTTGTTTGGGCACTGCATGCAAACATACCCCGATTATTAAGAAAAATAAAATTATTTTAAATTATTTTCCATATGGCTGAATGTCAGCCTCAGTGTCAGATTCACCCTTTGCACCCCCTGACTGTGCCTCTGTTTGTCCAGCATCATAATCAGAGTCTGCCCAAACTTCCACTGTAAGGATCACCTGTGATAATAAGCAACAAACACAGGAAATAAATTAATACCTACACTACAATTTTAATTATGATAAACTAGCACAGGTGCCACTATCACAGATGGCACAGGGATACACACACTCATGACACCCACCTCACACATATGGATAAATGCATATTTCTGATACATGGTCATAAATAATCAAATAAAAATGTTTGGCTACACATGCTATGGCAGATGGTCCTGGAAGAAGTTAAGCAAAAGGTCAGGACACAATCATCACAATTCCAGTAACACAGGGGGACAGAATGTTTGCATATATGTCTATTAACAATACTTTTAATTGAAACTTGGCTGACATGTCCACCCAAAACCTATGTGTAATGAACAAAAGTGTGTTGTTAACTGTATCAATTTATCAATAGGTTCATCCCAAAAAAATAATAATTAAAACAAATGACGTATTACCGACAATATTTTACTATATAAGAAAATCTTATAAATTAACATATGTAAGCACACATACTTGTCCTCCCAGAAACATGAACACCAATGTCAATCACAAGTTGCTGTTCCACTGAGCTCTTTGGATCTCTGGCAGTGGACAGGAACTCTTCATTTGGTGTCAGTGATGGCTCTGTAGCAGCCCCCCCCCTAGTCAGTAGTTCACAGGCAACTGCAGCTGCTCTCTTCTGGGCTAATGAAATCATATCAGTGGTCGTATGACACACCTGATCATAAGTCCTGGTGCACTCCCCTACTGTATTTACATCACTGACTATCTGGTTCAAGATCTGCATTCTGTCAGCGATATCCTCATGTCCTCCCTCAAGCAGAAAGGCACCATTGCAGCTGAATGTCTGCACTATGACGTCATTTTCTAAGTCAGTGAAAGGGGGTTTATGTGGATTGGTACACTTGAGTGCCATACACCTAGGTGACATAAAACAGAGAAAGATGCAACACATAAATATTACATAATTAAATTCCTGCTTATATGCACATATATATTTTCAACATTAACCATCGGAGACACAGAGTTCAGTCATTAAAATTTAAGGTTATGTGGTTGTACCATATAACACTCACACACAAACCAATGTTTGATCCAAAACAAGAATAACAATGGAGTAATGTATTATTTACCACAGAAAAAAACTGGATGACTACAAAATTTCAACAGCAAACCTCTTGAAAACAACTTTTGTTGTGGCAACACACAAATGGTACTTGGTTCTCCCACCCCCAAAACAACAGGCAAATGACAGTTTGTATTAACCAAGGAATAACACACTAGTCAAATGTTATAAATGCTTTCAAAACAATTTGTCATTTTGTTCACTAATAGCCACACTCTCCAGCCTTTTCTGAAAATTATATTTTACTGTCATGCAATTTTATCATACATTTTAATGACAATGACACAAAATGCCCTATGGCCTGCATGTCTGAGAGTACAGTACAGATAAGGGAAGAATGAAAACAATACAAAGAGAAGTCAGAGCTGTATTGGTGCAAACAATATTTATAACTGCTTGTGTGATCACTCATTGCACTAAACATGTAAGCAACACATGTAGAAACAAGTGAGAGTGCACAAGTGTATCTTTCTTCTTAATTCTGTGGAAGAAACAAGATTTGCTTGTATGCACAATGATTTACATTCTGGCTGCAAAGTTGTTTCTGTGGTAAAGACGGATAAGACACCCTGGTGTGTTTTGTAGTTTCGTTAATCTGACAGTTCAAATCCAGAATTGTGCAAAACTTTGTAAGGTGTGTTGAAATGTAGTTGTAATGTTGTTTCTGTTTCCTTTTTAATTTTTTTAATTTATTCTTTTTTTTAATAATTAGCATTTGCGTGATGAGTAGATTAGCACAAATATGGAGAAATGGTGAAATAATTTAAAGGTTATGTAAGTTGCTTCTATGATAAAGACAGCATAAATTAAAGCTGTGAATCAAGTATGTGTCTAACACATCTGTTAAACACAATGAATCACACAGCACATAGTATATGTAGACCAAGGTTCAAGTTTCACATTTACTTTTTAGTTTTAAAACTAATAAACCTTTTTTGCAATAATAATCCATGTTGAGCTTTGCTAATCTCGTTTGCGCATTGCTCACATCCTCACAAACATGGTGTAATAGCCCAGAAAACAAACAGACATTGTCCATGTCATACAAGATAGACTTTTCCATCTTTTGCTAAGTGGCATTGCATGACAATCAGCAAGCTTCCACACCTACAGGTCCAGAACACATGCAGACACTTGTCAGTTTCAAAAAGGATACATTGTTGCATCTTTTGCTGCCCATCGACACACTAAGAGGTGTTGTGCGACAGTCAGCAAGCTTCCACAATGCTTGCAGGTCTAGAGCACCTGCAGACAGCAAGCAGACACTTGTCATTTTCAAAACAGATGCATTCTATCATGTACGACTTGCCACCGTGCAAACCCTCTAAGCAGCATAGTGCAGCAGTCAGCACACATGCATAGTAATGAATGTGAATATATATACAGCTGCTGATTAGCTGTTTTTGTGACAGCAGGTTTAGGTTAAGGACTACAATATAGGTAATCTTGGGTTCTAATACAGCAAAGTCCAAAATTTTATCACTGCTGTTCCAGTTGACTTTATATAAAAATTAACATTAGAAAAATAATTATATATAGAATAGAAATAGCTATCCATAACAGGTGCATTGAGCATACACAGGATATCATATTTAAATGCATAACTGTGGGTATTAGTAGAATTATTGCTCTACAATTAAACATTTATTTTCTGAACTTTCATGTCACACACATACATGGTTAAATACTCAACTCTTTAATGTAAATGTCTAACTAATGAGTAGGTCTGACATGCAAGATCTCAGATTCAATGAGCGCTCTGCACAGTAATGACTCCAAAGACACAGTTACAGACCAACTTTCATAGGTTCATAGGCTGGTACTAGGCTATCAGCCCTAGGTCCTATACAAGCCTAGCCATAACAATTCCTTGGCTATTTCTTCCCACACTATTTACTTCCCTGGACCCCTGTCTAGCAGGGCGACTGACATGATCCCCAGGGTGAATTTCTAATCTCCCATCCAATCATCAAGGTTCCTTTTGAAGAGGGCCAAAGAGGCACTCTGCTTCACATGTATGGACAGTCTATTCCAGAGTCTGGGGAGTCTCTGGGTCAGGAACCTATCCCTCCAGCATGTTTTGTTTATTGTGATGACAAGGTTTAGATCCCTAGAGCATGTGGGTCTGAGGGATTGGGATTTCTTTAAGTGTAACATGTCCAACAGCACTGGGTTTGACATGGCCTTGCATGTTAAGCAGAGATTGCCTCTGAGTAGACGATATGTGACAGAGTATAGGTGGAGATTTTTAAGGTGGTCAGCATAGGGCATCTGCTTTATGCCTGTGATTCTTTTAGCGAGGATTTCTGCGGCCTTTCCAGTTGTTGCAGATGTCTTGGGAGGTACATACCAAATGGGGTGTTGTATTTTATAATGGGTCTAATGAGGGTTGAATACAGTGGGACAATGACCTCATTTTTTCTGGATGAAAACCCCTTAGTGATGAGGTGTGCCACATAGAAGGATTTCCTAACTGTTGTGGCAATGTGGTTATTGAAGGTGAGACCACTGTCCACCTGTTTCCCTAAGTCTCTTATCACACTTTTGGTGTTTAGTGTACTGCCACCTATGTGGTAATTCATGGGTACATGTTTTTTTCCCAAAGGGGATAGCTATACGTTTCTTGGCATTGAGCTTGAGCCCATGGCTCTGGCACCAAGTATCTGTTTCTGTAAGGCCCTTTTGTAGAGTATCCACATCATTTGGGGATTCAATAATGGCTCCCAGTTTGCAGTCATCTGAGAACTTTGTTAGCCACAGTCACTTAGTGTTGGCCTGTACTTCAGAGAAGTAGATGCCAAACAAGAGTGGTCCCAGGACTGAACCCTGATTTACGCCACTTGTCACTTGTCTGGAGCTGGATTTGGAGTCGGCTACTTTTACAGTGTGGGTTCTGTCAGTAAGCCAGTTGGTAACCCATTGAGTGACATAGAGATTAATGCCCAGCTTAGTAAGTCTATCTATGATTCCAGAGTGGGGGATGGTGTCAAAGACCTTGGCAAGATCCAGATAGGCTGTGTGGACTGCCTTACCCTTGTCCACAGCTCTGGAGACTGATTCAAAGAAGTTAATCAGGTTCAGGAGACAAGATCATCCCTTCACAAACCCAAACTGCGTGGGGTCCAGTGTTTGAAGGTTGTCAATGTCTTTGTTTATAAGTTTCATGAAAATACATTCCATGGCCTTGCAGATCAGGCTCATCAGACTGATGGGGCGGTAGTTCCTGGGATCCAAGATGGATCCCCCCTTGTGGAGTGGGATAACTGCAGCTGTGCACCACTCAGTGGGCACGAAGTCTGAGGTGAGGCTATGATTAAACATGACACTTAGGTGAGGTGCTAGTTCATTTTGTAGTTCATGTAATACACAGCCAGGGATGTCATCTGGTCCCATGGATGCTGTATTCTTAGCTTTGTATTGTGTGATTTTTACCTGTGTGGCTGTTATTACCGGAATTTGACAATCTTCCGGTTTTGAGATGGGCCATTTAAGGGGTGAAAAGGGGGTGAAGTTGGCACTGAATTGATCTGCCAGGATATTGGCAATATCCTTGGGAATCAGTATATTTAATGCCATTCTGTTGTAGCTCAGAGCAGATTTAAGCATTGCCATTTACATTCTTGACATAGTTATAGAATGCCTTGTGGATGTCTTTGGAATCTTTGGCAATTTTATTTTCATAACTAGCTTTGGAGGATTTTATGAGGGACCTCGGCTTCTTACTAAAGCTGATAAGGGATTTTTTTGCATCCTGGGATTTTTCTCTTTTCTGCAACAGTTTATTCCTTTTGTTGTAAAGTTTGTTTATGGCAGGGGACCACCAAATTGGCTTCCTTTTTTTGGAGGAGAGCATCTTGGTTCTATTTGGGATGGCACGATTCATGCATGAGTGGATGTGCTCATACAGTGCCTTAGTGTAGGATTCAGCAGTCAAACTTTCAGTTCCCATATGCATGGGTGTCATGAAGTTTGTCACTTCTGACTTGAGTAGCATGAAGTTGGCTTTGGAGAAGTTTTTTTATGGAGGTTTCCTTACTGGGGGGGGGGGTGGATGTTAAGGGTGATTAGCTTATGGTCAGACCTGACCAATGAGGTGGTGACCATAGATGTGGAGCATTGATTCCCCATGTTGGTAATGACCAGGTCTAGGATATTGGAGCCCCTGGAGGAACTATGGCTTAGTTGATCCAGGGCATTATAATTTATGAATTCTGTGGCATCTGACATAAGCTAATGATCACCATACAGTTGAACCAGGGTTGTAATCTAGCACATTCCCAACTTTATTCATGCTTGCCCAATCAATATTATAGCAATAACCAACAACATTATATAGTAACAATAACCAACTCCTAGGTGTGGTATATTGAAGATTTACCCACAGTTGGTGTGGTTTAATTATGATGGCAAAGCCTGAGTGATTAACCAAAAGCAACCATAGGTAAATCTTCAATATACCACACCCAAAAGTTGGTTATTGCTATTATATAATGACATTATTTTAGAATAAATTACTTACTTTTCTTAAATAACGTCTTTGTATAATGGCTCAACTGTATTCTTTTGCTTTAGTTAGATATCCGGCTGCTTTTTTTTTAAGTACTGCATATGTGTATGGGACTTACATTTCCATGTTTACACAGTACATCAGTGGTTTGGAAAAGAAACAATGGAGAAAGGAAGTTCTCCATTGCTCCTTTTTTTTTTTTTTTTAAATTGAAATTTGGACACTTTAGATGTATGAGAGAGACAGGATGGAGAAAATACAAGGAAAATCAGGTAAGTTTTGAATAACGCACCTGATTTTCCTAGTATTTTTCTCTGTCATGTCTCTCTTGTACCTCTGGACAGTCAGGATTTCTAATATTATTATTATTATTATTATTTAATTTATGTTTTATGGTAAAGAAAACTTAACTAGTTATAGCATATATTAATGGAAGAAAGTCTGCATGACTGGACTTTTTTCCATTGGTATATGCTCAATTTACAATGGGCGCATGGTTGGGCTGACCAATCAGCATGCTTGTTTTCGAATGTTAATAGCCAGTCATTGTATAATAGAACATAAAGACCAATATAAACATAATCATAAATTTAACAATAACTATGTATAGCACTGGACCTCATATGAATTACATGTATGATTGAGGTATACTAACAATTATGTTTCTGTAATTAAAATGTTCATTTCTGGTATTGGATGGACTTCATACTTCAAAGACAGTCACTTGCACATGAATTTATAAACCCGACTTGTCAGGACACACACATACATGGTTAACTCTCCACTCTGTCATATGCATATATAATTAATGACCTTATCTGGCAAGCACTTCTTCTGTGGCAAGGATGAAAAAACATCTATGTGGAAAAATGTGTTTCATCTATTTTACATAGGTTTGCATCCCACATTGAATTTATACACCCAATACATGTCTGCAAGTTTAAGCAACTAATAGGTACTGTAGCAAACAACCAATAAACTAATGTTAACTGTCAGATTACCCTTCCTGCTTCATATACTGCCTTCTTCACTCTTTGGCACGGTTGTTAACATCATGCAAATGTGGTTTGAATGGTTGTTCTGGTTTGCACATTAGCTGTAAAATGTGATAACACAAATTGGTGGGAAAATGCTATAACTGTTGCTATTTGAACTGTATGGACATGGCAGGAGCTAGAAGGGAAGGTGCCTAAATTAGGGCTCAAAGATGGGGTCTGTAGGAGTCCAGAATTTTCACTGAACTCCTTGTAAGGCACCACGACCATAGGTTGTTGCAGGGGGACCATACCAGGTCTCAATGCAAATAAAGGCTTGAAATAGTCTGGCCAAAGCTGTCTCCAATGTGACTGGCATTCCATGCACAGGAGAGCATTGCAGGCACCACTATAAGGACCTGAAAAGGGGTAAGTAGGAACAACTCAGCCAGTGGTTGGATGAGTTTAGGACTGCTGATATCCCACAGCTGTGTAAGATACTTTAAATTATATAGGAAGCTGGATCTAGCCAAGACTGGTATGCATAACTATCTTCTCTTTTTCCTTCCCTTTTTCTTTTACAGCCACCCAGAAGACAGGGATGCCCATGCTGAGCAGTTGGAAAGACTTAGAAAAGCAAGAGGTGTGTATGCAGCACAACATAATACCATTTCATCTAAATTATTGCTTGTATACATTATTAGCGAATTAAGCATTCACATCTTAACTGTAAAATCAAACATACATGACTCAGTCTGTAGCTCAAGCCAGCTGTGGGAGTCAATTGTAATAGCATGTTCAGATGTTGTTGGTTCAAATTCCACAGGTAACAAATATACTGAAAAATAATTTAAAGATACTGCATAATAATTTCAACAAAACTGGCACACATGCCATACTTTTAAATTAATCTGTATTATTTGGGTTCTAGGTCATAAGATCGACAGCCACTTTCACCGACAACAGAAACATCGACACCACATTATCGACAAACCAGAAACACGACACCTCACATGCCCGACAAACAAGTAACCGATGGTCCACAAACACGAAACCCCATACACTGCACACACCACAATAACAACAATCAACTAACAAAACACATCCCCTTATCCAAAAACCACACACAGATCACAAGCACACCAAAATCCTCACAAACCCACACTAAACCTCACACACACAACTATGTACAACCCTAACCCAAACCCTTACCCTAAGGTCCGTCACTATCGCACACTCAGCTAACCCGTGCCCTAACCCTAACTCACTTAACCCACCCCTAACCCAAAAAATACCACTACCGCACACTTACATAACCCGCGCCCTAACCCTAACTCACTTAACCCACCCCTAACCCAAAATATACTACTACCGCACACTTACCTAACCCGCGCCCTAACCCTAACTCACTTAACCCGCCCCTAACCCATAAAATACCACTACCGCACACTTACCTAACCCGCGCCCTAACCCTAACTCACTTAACCCACCCCTAACCCCACAGACTGTCACTATCCACACTTACCTTACTCGCACCCTAACGTCCGTCACCACCGCATACTCACACAGCCTTCTTTCCAAGTCACTATCCCTGGCGTCGGTGTTTTCATCCGTAGCGTCGGTCTTCCGAGTGTCGATCATCTGGCGCCCGCTAATCTGTTGTCGGTGATGTCAGCTGTCGATCTTCTAACCTAGACCCATTATTTGATAACGCATATGTGCAATATATTCACATTGTAAGGATTGCTTGGAACAATCTTCAGTCATAGTTTGCAACTGTTAAAAAGTATGCTTAATGTAAAAGCAAAATTATTATTTATATCATACTAATTGGTATTAAATGGCACTAATTATCTTCTTCTTTTGTCTCTTACCCCACCCTTTATCTCTATTCTTTTATTTTTATATGTATGGTAACAACATTCTGATGTCATCAATTTCTGACAACTCACAAAATTATTTGCAGCACAGGGAGGTGGGCCATCCAGTGTTTTTCAGCCTGCCACTCCTTCAACAGGTGCTGCACATCTGGGACCCAACCTGGCAGTACTGCGTCTGTAGCACTGGCACTACCTGAGTCATCCATATCAGGTAGCCTTACCCTAGCAGCTGGTGCAGTAGTACTCTTTGGTAGTATTAGTGGAGGTGGGGATTTTATCACCTGCCAGGAGATGCCAGGCATGGTACATGAGGTCACAGAAAGTATGACTAGTGCACACTTCTGCTAGATGGAGAACATGCTCACTGGAATGCTGGACAAAAGAAAACTTTAAGCACTCCAACAGCAAGCTGAGTAGGGGGGGACAGTGATGACAGTTCTTAGGGTGAGGCCTAGATTCTCACTGTCACCATTTTTGATGGGCATGGGCATCCAATATCTTTTCCCTATCCCCAGTCATGGTGTCTCCAAGCTGTTGTGACCCTCACCATCTCTGTCTCTAGTCTTGTTTGTCCTGTTTATCTGCATCCATGTCCTCACCTATCCTACTTACCTTATAGGTTCATAGGTGCATAGGTAGGTACTAGGCTATTGGCCCTAGAGCTTATATAAGCCTAGCCAAAAAGGTACCCTGGCTTTCACCACTCAAGAAAATTATTTTCCTGTGCCCCTGTTGAGCAGAGCCACATATGTGATCCCTGGGGTGAATTTCTTATTTCCCATCCAATCATCAAGAGTTTTCGTACTAATGAGGAGCTTTGTTTAATATAGATAGGTAGTTTGTTCCAGAGTATGAGAAGTCTCTAGGACAAGAATCTATCCCTCCAACATGTTCTGTGTATTGTGGTGACAATAAAACAAAAATAAATACCGTGTCAGTAAGAAGAATATAAATTTGTTGTTTCCAAAGCCAATAGTAAGCGCTTTCGACTCTCCACCTCTCCACCCAGAGATTCTCTGGGTGGAGAGACGAAAGCACTTACTATTGGCTTTGGAAACAATAAATTTATATTCTTCTTACTGATACAGCATTTATTTTTGTTTTTGTTGTCTGAAGTTATTTGCATGCTGCTATTTTCTGTATTGTGGTGACAATGTTTAGGTCCCCAGAGCATGTAGCTTGGAGGGATTGGGATTTCTTTAAGTGGAGCATGTCTAACAGCTCTGGGTTTGACATAGCTTTGTATGTTAGGCAGCCATCACCTCTTTGTAGCCAATATGCGATGAAGTAAAGCTAGAGTTTTTTGAGATGGTCTGCATAGGGCATCTGTTTGAGGCCAGTAATCTTCTTTGTTTGGTATTTTACTTGGCCTTTCAAGTTGTTGTAGATGTCTTGTGAGGTACATACCAAAAGGGGCATTGTACTCTATAATGGGTCTAATGAGTGATGGGTAGAGGGGAACAATGACCTCTTTTTTCCTGGATAAGAAACCTTTTGTAACGAGGTGTGCCACGTAGAAGTATTTCCTGACTACTGTGGCGATGTGATTATCAAAGGCGAGACTACTGTCCACCTGTGTCCTAAAGTCTCTTTTCACACTTTCTGTGTTAAGTAGACTAATACCTATGTGGTAGCTGAGGGGTACAGAGTTTTTACCAAAGGAGATGACAATGCACTTTTTGGCATTGAGCTTGAGGCCATGGCTTTGACACCACTTATCTGTCTTAGTGAGGGCCTTTTGTAGGATGTCTGCATCGTTAGGAGTTTTGGTTATGGCTCCGAGTTTGCAGTCATCTACGAACTTCATTAGCCAAAGACCTTCTGTGTTTACCTGTACTTCAAAAAAGAAGATACCAAGCAGGAGAGGACCCAGGACTGAACCCTGTGGTACTACAATTGTCAATGGTCTGAAGTCGGATTTGGAGTCTGCTACTTTCACAGTGTGAGTTCTGTCAGTGAGGCAGTTGGCAACCCATCTTGTGACACAGGGATTTATACCTAGTTTAGTGAGTTTATCTTTAATTCCAGAGTGGGGGTGGTGGTGGTGTCAAAAGCCTTGGCAAGATCTAGATAGGCTGTGTGAACCACCTTACCCTTGTCTATGGCTTTGGTGACTGCTTCAAAGAAATCTATCAGGTTTAGGAGACATGATCTGCCTTTTACAAACCCAAACTGGGTGGGGCCAGAGTTTGGAGATTACCAATGTCTTTGTTTATAAGTTCCATGATGATACGTTCCATGGCCTTGCAGACCAGGCTCATTAGGCTAATGGGGTGGTAGTTCCTGAGGTCTGTGGTGGCTTCCCCTTTGTGGAGTGGGATAACCATTGCTGTTTGACATTCAGTGGGCACAAACCCTGAGGTGAGGGTATGATTGAACATGGTACTTAGATGGGGTGCCAATTCATTCTGTAGTTCATGTAGAGCACAGCCTGGGATGTTTTCAGGTTTCATGGATACTGTGTTCTTGGCTTTGGAGAGTGTGGTTTTTACCTGTGCAGCCATGATTACAAGAACTTTGCATTCTTCCAGCATAGAGATGTGCCCTTTAAGGGTGAGATGGGGATAAAGTTAGCACTGAACCTATCTGCCAGGATGTTGGCAATTTCAATTGGTTCTGTATGTTTAGTGCAATTGTGCTGTAACTCAGAGTAGATCTGAATGTTGCCATTGAGATTCTTGACATATCTATAGAATGCTTTGTGGTTGCCTTTAGAATCAGTGGTGGTTTTGTTTTCATAACTAGCTTTGGAGGATTTTATGAGGGATCTCAGCTTCTTGCTGAGGCTGACCAGGGAGTTCCTCCAATCATGGGATTTTACTCTTTTTTGCAACAGTTTCTTTCTTCACTCTGACAAACCTACATCCCTTACCCAACATTCCTCTCTTACTGAAGTAAAAGGACAAAAGTGGGATCCTACCCCCCCAAAAAAAAATACAGCCAGATACATAGTTCTCCACTTTGCACATGTGTCTTCCTGACACACTTGGTTTGGTCTAAATGGCTATACAACATTGTTGCATTGTTGCCACCCATATTTGTTGAGTTGACAGTCCAAATTCATCCAATATTCTATCCATGTTCATTTTTCACTGCTGAAAAAGTGGACGGCTATGGTTCTTTCCTAATTCCTTCCTGCACATTCCTATATTGCTTGCCCTAGTTAAGGATGTTTGGTGTGGAATGTTAAGGCTCCAGGTTCTTAATGAGTTGCCTCAAGGGTGCAAGGTTTGGTTCTTTATACCTCCATCTGTGTGACTTTGAGTACATCAGTTAACCAGAAACTCCATAACTGGACAATACACACTACAGTAAACATCACTTTCCTAAAAGACATTTACTTCCTTGGTGGGAGGCTGGTATAATGGTTAAGGTGTTTACTATACAAACACAAGATACAGGGTTTGATTCTCACTTTGGATAATTTGCTAGGCTTAAAATGGCCCACAAGGGCAGTTAGCCAAATACTAACCCATGAACCTTCATTCTTCCCCCTGCCTGCCCACCATTTCACTCCTTTCCTATCTACCCCATTTTCACACCTTTAATCTGGCAGAAAAGCCACCTAATGAAGCTATTCACTTTTTGACCTTCGCACTTGTGCAGAGTTTGGCTTCATGCACCAATGCCAAACAACAGTGAATGGTTCTTCATGTCCTTTGGCATGGTGCATTTACTTACGCTCAATGCTGCTTGAACTTGCTGCTCTCAGGAAACACACAGTTAAAGTAGAATAAAGTTACTCATATTAAGAATGTCATATAAATGTATTTAGACTGCCGACTGTATAAATATGCAAATCCATATGTGCACTGTTGACATAAATTTAGTAGTGTTTATATTCATACTATACTTTACTGTTGTTAGTCCCTCTCACATGTGAAAATATTATCGCTTGTAATTATTTATTTAATTCCATCATCGATACATATGTAAAAAAATTAGATTGAGCTGGAGTCGGACTCTGTATCATCTGTGCTCAAAATAAGAACTCACTGCTGCTATACCTGCTGCCACAGAGACAACTAGGCAGCAGGTATTTTTCTTCTGCTGAGTACTGCCCAAAGTGCTGACTGCTGTGTTGTTCTGCTTAGTGTGTTTGCATGGAGGAAAGCAAGCCAGTAGAACTCTCATAATTTTCTCAGTGAAGCAGAGACCTGTGTTTGCTCATCACTTAACTACATGCAAATGGGGAAAGCAGTATAAATACGTTGATAATGTTAAAGAATTTATGACACAACATTTCTGATATGAACTAGTTATAAACACCATAGTATCTGTTAGCTGTGTCTACCATAGCCAGTATGGATAAGTACTTCTCATTTTCAGTTAGGAGTCCTTAAATGTGTATCTTGCATGCACAAACACTTTGCCATTGATCTTGCAAACCAGCTGGTCACCGGTGCACTATGAAAATTGTGTATTAACATATATTACTTATGTTTAGTGCCCAATTAGTTTTCATCCCATTAAAATCCATGTAAAACACAACCAAAGGGAAGGCAATTTTAATGAGTGAACACATATTTACACTCAGTCATGTGTTACCTGTACGCCTGCACTTGAAACTTGGTATGTCAATAATAGTTCCCAAATGTCAACTGCACTACAGAAATAAATAGAAAAACTGCATTTTTACACATCATGTACAACTTTATAATGACACTAGACATTCAGATTGACTTATCCATGTATTAATATGGACAGCAATTCTTCACAAATAAACACATGTACATGCACAGTTGCTTCCATGCTGATGGCAAAACATGTATGTGTCTGTATGTGACAATAAGTGTGTAATGTAGACAACATACTGGGAAATAGCTGCATATGTCTCAGTTGTGCTGCATACATTCTTGACAGCTTTTGCATCTAGTTTGACAAGCTGTCTCTTAAAGTATACCTTGCACATTGGAAACACAACATGAAATAGTACAGCCACACTTTGCACACCACTCTCATAACAGGATATGTTACCCACATCATATAATGATGATGGTATCATCTATAAAAACCACTACGACAAAGCAAATACATACTTCAGGGGCATTGCAATAATCAACTACTGTGTTTTGCAGATGGAACACAATACTTACATGTGTGTTAAATTAGCACAGCAGCCAGATTATGTGTGTGCCTCTATGTATTTGTAAGTGTGTGTGCATAGTCAAAGGGACATCTGTCTGTATCCTACTATTACTGGTACGGTCCCATGCAGAACTAATATCCTGACAGTCGTACATGACTACCTAGCCATTTCATGCGGACCACACAACATCTCGCAAACATCCAGTGAAGATGTCATCCACTAGAAATTGTCCAGCATCAGTAAAAAAGTCAGAATTATGCTATGGCACCTTTATTAAGTACTGAGCTTTACAGCTGGTATACTTAGTCAGGTAGGGGTTCTAATCTCATTGCACTCAACTGGTGGGCGTCTAGTCAGAGAAGTACGTATCCTACTGTCAACAATCCAGTCCTATGCAATACAAATATTTTGACAGTCATACATGGCTACCCTTTCATTTCATACAGGCCTCCCAACATCATCTCTCTAACATGCAGTGATGATGTTATCCACTATAAATTGTCCAGCAGCATTACAAAAGTCAGACTTGTGCTGTGGCACCTGCATTAAGTACTGAGTTCTCTAGCTGGTGTACCTAGTTATTTAGGGGGTTCTAATCTCACTGCAGTCAACTAGTGTGTGTGTGTGTATGTGTGTGTGTGTGTGTGTGTGTGTGTGTGTGTGTGTGTGTGTGTGTGTGTGTGTGTGTGTGTGTGTCATCAGAGAAACATAAGTGTGTATCCTATTCTCAGCAAGCCAGTCCTACGGAACACAAATATTTTCATAGTCATACATGGCTACCCATCCATTTCATACAGGCTTCTCAACATTGTCTCTCAAACATGCAGTCATGATGTCATCCACTATAAAAAAAGGGTTGGGAGGGTGGCCTAATGGTTAAGATGTTTGCCTTACAAACACAAGGTGCAGGGTTTGAGTCACACAAGGGATAATTGGATAGGTTTAAAATGGCTCACAAGGGCAGTTAGCTTAGTACTAACCTATGAACCTATAAATGTGCGCAGTAGTAACATTGTGAAAGCCAGACTTGTGCCATGGTGCTAGCATTAAGTACTAATTTCTCTATCAGGTGTACCTAGTTAGTTATCTAGTTATCTTACAGCAGTCAACTGATATGTCTGTGTGTTCAGCTGGTTCACATTCAAGAGAACATATTAGAACAGCATGTGAGACACTACTACTACTACTATCTTCTCACAAACATCTGCTGCTGATGTCAGCAGCTATAAAGTGTTGTCTGACACTCTAAAATCCAGATTTGTGCTGAGGAGCTTATGTTAAGTATTGTGCACTGGATATAGTTAGATGGGGGGGGGGCTATTCTCATTGCAGTTAACCGGTTTGTGCATGGATTCAATAATCAGTACAGTGACAATTTTAGAACAGCATGTGAGACCACATTTCTGTCAGCATTCCTCCAAACATCTTCTTGTAACATATATTGATGATGTCATCCACTATAACATGCAGTCTGACAGCATTCATCTCAAACTTGTACTGTGGCAGAAACATTAAATACTGTGTTCTTAAACTTTTTGACCTAGTTATTTAGGGGTTCTAATCTGAGAGCAGTCAACTTCAATGAGTATAGGTTAAAATATTAGTTTTCCCACAGTTGTACACCAAGATTTGACTCCACATCCATGTCAGACACTCCTTTCAACATGTTCTTCTCAGCATACAATGATGCTATCATACTCCATAATGTGCAACGTGACAGTGTTAAAGTCAGACATATGTGTTGGCGCTAGTGTCACATTGTATGGAACTCATCTTCTATACCTACACAGGTGTAATGTTCAAATCAGACCCAGTCTACTACTATGTTAGTGGTTGGTGATACATTATGGTTATTGTATAATCTTGTGAATCACTATTCATTTCACTACCACTTAGAACAACCTTTAATGTAGCCCCATGCATCCATCATCCTCTTTTTTCATCTGGCCACATGACATCCTTCCTGCAGAGCACATCATGAAGTACAATCATTCCATGACCCTCTGCCAATCTTCTTCAGACCACTGCATGTGTGATTGCTAATTCTGTCATGGTGCACATCACATATGGACAGTAGCATTATGTACTGCAATCCAAACAATACCCACATACACACATAGCCTTACTATCTTTCATCATATAGATATATGGATTTTGATTTAAATGGTAAAATAATGGCTAGGAATGTATGTGATGTTGTCCTTTAGCTTACTAATGTCCTATGAGCCTGTGAACATTTCACATGTCAATATTGCTATCATCGACATGTGCTATGTAGGCCTACAAGATGGTATTACAATCTGTGATGTGATATAAGTTATTGATGGCTGCTGCTGACATTTGATTACATTTTCCTTCCATAACAGCTGTAGTAATATGCCTCCTGAGAACCGTTGACATGTATGATACACTGTTATGTATACTGTTGGCTTAGTAAGCATGTATTTTTGCAGTGGAGCAGATCAACATTCTAGCCATTCTCATTGATCCATCACAGTGACACTCCCAGTATGGCACACATGTACATGTGTACACCTACCATCAGTAAATGCTCTGTGACATATAGCAATATAAATTCATACTGATTACATAGGCACATACGTTTTGTTTCATCCACATGATGTGATATACACAAAAAATATCATGTTTTGATTCAATTGCAACCTTGTGGAATTCATTGTATGTGCAATTGTATTGATATTCTCAAGGATTATTGAGGTGGTCACCAGCACCATTATGTGACGATCAGCATTTGTGTCAGTAATTGCTCTGCATTAGTCACAACCAACTCATTTGTAATGTGTCTTTATATGGTATCAGGCCACTCAAATATGCCTTTCCAATGAAAAACATATAGGCATGTGTTGCGCAAATGATGTTATTGCATGACACTGCTAGACTTGTAAGACTGTGTGAGGCATGTGATGCATAACCAAGAGTGTATTTGGAGGTGTTGTCACAAATCATTTATTTAAATAAGTGTGAAATGTTAAGGGGAGTATAAAACTAAATGCAGAACTGGTTGTGGATGCCACCAGCCATACTCAACTGGAGAAAATAGATGATTTGCTAGCTGACAGTTTGTTTCACACTTCACCTCCCTGTCTCCAGTGGCCATCAGTAAAGTATACATTGCAAACAATACCCAGTTTATCTTCTCAGGAGAGCAGCTCATCTGTGTGCTCTCTGTGGCTAATAACACAGAATCAATGGTCTCTGACAATATCCCGGGTTGCCTATAGCATGACTTAAAACCTGACCTAGCAGACACAGTTTGATCCCTACTTAAACACACCCTTCAGTCAACTACTGTTCTTGTAGAAGAGTGTACGGGGGGGGGGGGGCATCGCGTTATGCAAGGACTTCCCATAATCCTGATTCTCCTCATTTATGAAGCAGACCAACACGTCATCATGGACCTTATCAAAAAGAACACAGGTAATCTCCTGACTGTGTACCAAGTCCATGTTTGATTTGCTGAGGCTACATTATATCTGTTAAATCTGTTTGATGTCTTCAAGAAGGTCACCAGAGGCATGCATGAGAAAAACAATATCCTCCTGTATAATTTGATCTGGCCAAGGCATTTGGCAGAAAATCAACACTCAGGTATTATAGAGAAAATGTCTCAAGTGGGCATAAACACCAACTTCACCAATCCGATAGAGAAATGGATCATATAAAGGACATATTATGTCTGTGTATGTGAAGTCACTGCTATCTAGACTCCAGTGACCAGGTCCATACCTCAAGATCCTGTACTAGGCCCTTTCCTGTTCATTATTTAAGTCTCAGACACCAAGACAAACTTAAAAATCTTATGTCTAACCAGCTTTGTGAATGACTGAAAATTGTCTACAGTCATTGAATCCAAGATTTTTATTGGAATAGTGCAAACAGTATTAACACACAGAAAGGATTGTTGCCAGAGCCATGGTGCACAGTAAATGAGCACAAATTAATGTGGTGATCATTTCCTTTATGAAAGCAAATAGACAATCTAATTACAATAGAGACAGAACACCCCTATGAGCAGACCACGTGGTATGTGACCTGTGTATTCAGGTAGATAGTACACAGAACTTCCACAAGCATGTCCCCATAGTAGTGACTAATCCCTGACTAATCCTTTGTATGTAGCACAACTCCTGAGTATGTGCAGGACATCCTTACCAAAGGGCATTATAGTCCCAAATTTCTCTGCCCATATCACAGCAATAATTGAGTACAATACAGCCTTTTGCATGTACCTCCAAATACATCTTCCAGGGATGATTTACTCAAGTGTATCACTTTTTTCACAGTGAGCTACCACACATCTTTTCTGCCATACCTGTGTATTCTTTTTTGCTTCATAACCATTTTATATATATATATATATATATATATATATATATATATATATATATATATATATGCCATGCAAACCTGTCAACTAGCCAGGACTGATCATAATTTAAAGTACAGGTGTGAGGGTGTCCCTCCTAACACCTCTGAAAGTTATTAGGTATTGAGGAAGGTGTGCTAGATTCCCCTTATAGATTACTGACAAATCCTGACAGTTGTACAAGTGTGATCATGCAGAACATGTATACTAACTCACAATCACATATCTTATTTTATGTCACTGACAGGGATGACTGGTGTTATTATTCTGATATTGTCCATGACTGTGCATGCTTCTTCCTACCGTTATCCATGAGCCTGTTGCTATGAGTCTTGCTTGGTTGAGACCTATGCTGACATTGCATTCATATTCAAGAAACTAATTTTGTACATCTTCACAATATGCACATACTCCCTACTGTATATAACATCCTTGATATATAGCCTCTCCATTGATCATCTCAGGATGCTTATATCACAAACAATAATTTCCATTGATATGTGACCTTGTGTGACAGTCACATAACATACAATAACTGTGTGATGATATGACTATACCCATTCAGGGGGTGTAAACAGTAGTATGTACAGTATCATGTAGATATATGATTATTGTTCGTGCTACAACTGTCTTATTTTTGTGGTGTATGTACATTGACATGCCCTTACTTGCTGTACATTACCATGTTTCACTTGTCCTCTTCCTCTGTTTTCATTCCTACAATTCATGTGTGGCCCCTTTCAATACACACACTTCCCCTGAATAAATTATTTATAATGCAGTCTGCGTACCCTTGCTAATCACCATCAAAACTTTTATTCAGTATGCATAAAACAGGTTTGCGCAGTACTCTGCACTGACTAATAATGTGTTAGAACTTTATACATTGCCTTATATTAAACCATGGCAGTCATTGTGGCTGTCCGTGCACTGTGCAATTACACAAAACTAGTTTGCATGTAGGTAAACATGTCTGCAGGTGTTTATGCTGCTTTACATGTTTTCCTGGCCAGCAACACTGTTGTCGGCCATGAAACTGCTCTTGTATTCATGTAAACGCTATGAGTGGTATGCATATATAATTAGCACAGTTACACTTCACATAAACATGTAAATTCCATGTAGGCTTTGTGCTAAGCCTACATGAAGTTTATTGAATCTCTAGGTCTGTGTTTTTGCCATATATATGACATTATAGCAACTACATCTTGTCCATATTTACCAAGATTATGTTATGTTTTTCATATCTTTGTTTGTGTACATCTTTTACCCATGAATTAAAGTTTAATAAATTGATTTACACTATAGAAAGTCATATGTCTGTAGTGATTTAAAATATTTTGTTTAAAAAAATAAAGGTCCAGTACACAGATAATCAGCTATGCACTTTCTGTCTAGCATATGCTTTACATACAATGAATGCCTGTATCTTGAATACGTGTATATCATGCTGCATTTTTTGTTGTAATAGTTACTATTACAGAAATATGACTTTCTGAGAAATAAATATTTGTAGTTCCTATAGTAACACAAAACAGATATCTACCTGATATTTATTGAGTTAGTCATTCAGAATATATGCCATATGGATATGATTACTATAAACTGAATAGTGCAAAACTGAGCACTCTGGTTATATTGGCCAACTTATGGTCCCTATTACCATTTCTCTGAAAAAGGAAAAGGCAGTGGGCACAACATACTAAGGGTAATGTTTACAGAAACAGTACTTCGGAGGAGCCAGGACCAGTAAAATGTGGGGAAGATTCCTAACTGTAATGAAAATATAAAAAAGTGTATGTAAATACATTAGATTTCCAGCAAAAACACTAGATTACAAGGCAGACATTAAAATAAGTATGTAGTAATAAAAAATAAAAAGGAACAGCAAGGACTAAAGAAATAAAAAGACACACAGGAAGGCAAGATTCCTGATCAAATGCAACTAAACTTTTAATTACAACAAGCAATTAAAAACTGTGACGTAAACATAATTAAAACACTGCAGAATGGACATGGTTATAGGTTAACAGGTCACAAAGGTGAACCATTCAGTAAAAACTACAAGAAACCCCTATACTAACTACAGTTTTCACTATGTGATACCTTAAACCTCTTGAACTAGAATCAATGAAAAAAACCAAATAATAAACATAACTCGACTAAATAATAAAATAAATGAATTGAAGGGGTGGAGGTAAATGGTAATATTTTTATTAAAGGTTATTATAGCTGTAAATCTAAATATGTAGTGTATCTGTCTATTTGTGAAGCATCCTCAGCATATTATGTAGGAAGGACTGTTAGAGAATTAAATAAGAGAATATATGAGCACTTGCATGCTATAGAAAAAGGTGATTTAAATAATGCATGGAGCAGACACTATTCTAATAAGTTATGTAAAGGTTCACCTACATTTTTAGTAACTGACAGTGTTCCAAATTATAATAGTAGGTTTGATGCTGAACAGGAATTGGACTGGAAAGAATATTGCTGGCAGTTATGCTTAGATACCAGCAACGTCCCTGAGCTTAATGACAAAGAGAATTTTAAAGTGTTTTTAAAAAGAAAAAGGTTAAGGCATTAAATCAGGCAGAATTGACTTTAATTGATGTGTTAATTATCAAGTATGTTTTTCATTTAAATAGTGTGTGTTTCTTTTTTAGCATTCAGTCTGAAGAAGTCATTACATCACAAAAGCTCTTACTGGATGTATTATTAAAAGCTTGGATTTTTTTATATTATTTGTTTATCCTCTTGAACTAGAGGCTCGTGGGATATATGCAAATAACCCCTTAAGGACATTTAGTGGTTCAGCTACATGACTTCAAAGCCCATAATGTTTTACTTTTTAAGTCACTATAGATACATTCATGTAACCCCACTAGCTGTGGACATCAATATTTTGGCTTGTCCTTGACCTCAGCAGTATAACATAAGTGTATTGCTTGGCTATACTTTGGAAACACACGGTATTTCAACCCAACTGATGTCCATAAACATTAAGGTGCCTGCAAAATTTCCCAACTAACATCCAAACCAAATTGTAAAATTGACATACAGACAAACCATTTAGTCCAAGGCATTGTCAGACCCCACTCTGATAGACCTTCTACATATCCACAAAACAAACGGCACCAGACTTAACCATTCTAAAGACTTAAACCTTGCCTGTGATATGAATAGGACACGTTGGAGATACAAGTATGTATCCTAGAGATTACCCCGTCTATAGAACAGGCTCCCCATGCATGTAAAGCAGAGTTCCTCCCTTACCCAATTCAAGTACAACTTGGACAATTGGATGGGGAACAGAAATTCATCCCTGGTTTGGCATCTATGTCTCTAATGGACACAGGCAACCTGTAAATGGTTCATCTCCCAGGGCCATGCTTATAAATGTTTCATCTCCCAAACCCCTGCTTACACTTATGAAGGGTATCAGAACTTGTCAGAGATTTCGGATGCATGGCTAGGTTTAAAAAGACCTTTGTGGTCGTTAGCCTAGTAAACACCTATGAACCTATAAAAATAGCAAGGAAAACCAAGCTAACCTAGAGTTTACAAGGTGGAATACCTTATAATTCCTGGCTTAGAGGCACTTGGGACATATGCAAATGACCCATTAAGGACATCGAATGTTTCAGCTACATCGCTTCTGAATGTCCATAACTTTACTTTTTAAGTCTTTATGGATACATTCACACCAATAAAACCAGACCCAACTAGCTGTGGGCATGCATGTTTTGGCCTGTTTACTGACCTCGTCAACACACCATAAGTGGATTGCTGGGCTATACTTTAGAAACACAGGGTCTTTAAACCCAACTAATGTCCATAAACATTAAGATGTCTGCAAAATATCCCAACTAACATCCCAACCAAAGGGTATAAACGTCATATAGACAAACCATTCAGTAAAAATCTTAAGAAAAACCCAGACAAGCCACAGTTTTCACCTTTGAAGAATGTGAAAATTGTCTGACTCTTAATATAATTACTGTGTGCATTTGTTTGTAAAATGTGCAGCATTATCAACTCACTCAAGCCTAAAACGTCATTTTTGTATACATCAAGTTCACACCCATACTTTCTTATGGCATCCAGGACTTTTTTGTGTCTGGCTTCGTTAACTAAGTGACTTACCAGCTAGTAATGTGCAGTGTTAGAAACAGCAAAGTGTTACTAACAAAATTACACTATGACTGTTAGTCTAGGATGCCCTGCAGTGAAGAAATTAATCTTTGCTTGTCACTTATGCATGTCTTCATATTTATGTTAATATTTTAATACCTCTGGGACCCAAATTTTATTGAGGTATATAGTGTGAAACACCATAGTGGGAGACAGGACAATTCACTGAAAATACTAGTTTATATCACATTATTTTGGAACTATTGCTAGTTGTTAGTTAGTAATTATGAAAATAAGCAATATTTATGATATGTCCTTAAAACTTCAAAAAATGGCTTGCAAACAGTTGAATGACACTGGGTGAAACCTTAGACGTTGCTGAAGAAATTTTTATATCTGTACTGTAAGTTGCACATCTTGAGAGACATCCAGTAGTACTTACATTGCTAATTATATAATTAAACATGTTCATAGGTTCATAGGTAAGTACTAGGCTAACTGCCCTTGTGGGCCATTTAAAGTCTAACCAATTTCCCTTTTTGAGCTCAACATAACCTATCCCATTTGGTTATAGATTGGCCTTATCCATTCTGTGGTCAATTATATACTACCTCTTTATATATTTATAAGAAGGAAAAAAAAACAGAAGATAGATGTTTTATATTTCTGTAAATACCTCATTAAATATGTACTGACAGGTGAATTTATTGTCGTGTGAAAGCTTATGATGGGCTAACAAAGAATGCCGTAACAATACCTGTCTAGGTTGCATAGGTTTCAAGATATGACAATTTGTGAAAGTTTTGAAAAAAATATAATTTGGGGTTTGTAAGCATTATAATATATTACAGTATTTACGGAAAAAACTATGAGTGCACTGACAGCTGGCACTGTAAAGAATTCTTCTTACTGATAACATTGCTAACTGTGCTGTTATTGTTCACAAACTATGTGTTCATCTTATACTTTTTAAGTTTGTTTTTTAGAATATGCTCTGGAATGCAAGATGTGTAGGCTGCTAGAACTGTAACATTCCATATCACATAGGTGTTAATGAGTTGAAGAACAGAAATACATTTTATTTGATTTATTTAACATTTGTTTACTGGGAAAGCCTGACTGGTTAAGAGCATATTTTCTGTGGAGGCCCAGGGAGAAAAGCTTCAGCAACAATTAACAAATTACAAAAGAAAACTTATGAGAAAATGCAAAAATTACAAAGAATTACATTGAGTTACCTTGACTAGTTGTTAGAAAAATATGTATTAGTAATTTAAAATGGTTAATACATTTATTCTGTTCACACTGCATGAATCTGCACAGCTATTAGAAACTTAACAAGAAGCATTCTGTTTCTGCTAATGTCAGCAAATAACAAGAAGTGTTTCATTTCTACTAGTGTCATGAGACTTAACAAAGAGTTATTGATTTTCTGCTTATGCCATGAGAAAGTACACAGCTGCTAGAAGCTTTGATAAATAACACAATGGATGCTTGAAAGTATAAACCGTAGTCAGCATTCCTTGTACCTAAGCTAGAAATGTACCTTGAATCTAGGCAAAATGTAACACATATATTAGAACTGCACAATTGAAGAATTGAAAGTTTGTGGTAGGCTAAAATAAGCCCCAAGACCAGGTTGTTTTTCTCAAATGTTTTGTAAATCAGCAGTTATTCTTAACTAGTCAGCAATTAGTCTAGTAACATTTTCTGTAGAACAATACAGAAAGCTGTGTCTAACTATGTCAGCAATAGAAGTAACATTTCTGTGTGACATGGAAAGAACTGCATAAAAATACCATACTAATTATTAATGTTCAGACAAACCATTCTGCCAGCAATGCTTTGTCTCCTTGCTGCAAGTTAATAAAGGGTGCCTTGCTTGAACCTTACTTGAACTGGTCTTTGAAGATTTTTCCTTTGACAGATTGGTCCTTCGAGCCGGAACCCTCTCTTCACCTCGGATCAGACGGCCAGGTGGTTGAAACCATACGGGGAAAAAAACAAATCAGTTCTTCTTATTTGAAAAGCCCTCCGACTGAATTGTCATTCAAAAGAGGCCAGCCACTTTCTGATCTGCGACTGAAGGACAGATCTCCGCGAATCAGGTGATCAATCACGTAGGCTCAGGTAAGGTGAATCTACTTTTTCCAGTTTTCTGTTTTAGATCAGGGACTAGATTTGTATTGTTTTTGTCAGGACTGTATTTTTCTTACAAGTCAGGGACAGATCAGGAGAAACAGAATAAGTAGGCAGTCATTCTGAAGAGACTATAACAAAATCCGTGGTACCACGTTAAAAAATAAGAGAAGTTACGTACGATCAAAAGGGTGGAAAAAAATGGGTAATAATTGCACAAACAGACCCCAAATTCCACCGTTTACAGAAGACGCAAAATACATGCATTCGCAGTGCGCCGACAATATTAAATATTATTCAAAATGGGTTAATAAATATGAATTTGACGGAAAATTAGAAAACTCCCCACTTATCAAACTTGTCAAACAGCTCAAAACCGATTCCAAAGGTTGGGTAAAAAAGCAACGTAAATTAGGAATTCCTCAGGCACACAGGTGGATTGATAAAGTAAACCGCAGGGAACAAAAGAACAACAATTCAAAAACAAAGTTTTTAGATAAGGAGGACAATAACTTAGTAATAGCATTGGCCCCTCTGCCTCCCTTACCAGAATATGAAGCAAGTGAACAAGTTAGTCCAGCCCCATGATATCCTATCATCATTGAAAATAGAAACATTGTAAAAGTAAAACCATTTATTAGAGATCCCATCAGGACCAGGTCTCGAACAAGGGCAGGTAACTCAAATGAAGGCATCAAGTTATATCAAATGGTTAAGAATTCACGATCTATGAGTGAAGAAGAAATATGCCTACTAATAGAAGTACCCAACCCTCAGGCAGGTCAGGACAATCAGGACCCAACTATTTTACTGTATAGACCTTGGACTCTGGAAGATATCCGAAAAGCCACTGAGGGAATTCCCCATCCAAAAGTTAATTTTAGAAAATTCTCAGAAGATTTACAAGGAATGAGGCTGAGTTATAACCTAAATGGAGAAGAGGTAGAAAAAGTAGTTAGACAAAGTGTGGGGCCAGATTGGCACATGATTAGTGGCAATTGGAATTCCATGACGCTGCACAAAGACCCCTCCCATATAGCAGCGCAGAATTAGACAACAGAGTAAAAGGTCTTACAGACCCCATCTCTGAAAAATGGAAGCCTAGGGCAGACTGGACTTGCATTAATCAATGCATCCAACAAGAAGGTGAAACTATTGACTGGTATTATGCCAGACTATTAGAATGTTTTAATAACCACTGTGGAATGCAGGTTCCTGAAGATCAAACACAAGATTCCCCATATGAACAGCAGTTAAAGAATGCATTTTTAAAGGGCAGTATTGCACCTATAAGCAGTTTTATTACAAAACACATGGTAGATCATCGTACTAGCAGGTTACAATCATTACTTGAATATGCTAGGCGTGCCGAAAGGCATTTTAATAGCAAAAAGAAAAAGAAAGCTCAAGTATTTTCTGTAGAAGATGGAGCAGAAGTTTATGTAGTACAGTCCGGGAAAAAAGGCAAGAAAAATGCACAGGGAAACAAACAATCTGATCAGCGATCAGAGGACTTTGAAGGGCGAAAGAAAAGGGGAGAATGTTTCAAATGCGGTAAAAAAGGACACTTGGCAAGGGATTGCAAGAAAAACAAGATGGCAGCAACGGAAGACAACAAGAAGGCAACAACGGAAGACAAGGAGGATGAGGACTGACTATATGGTAGTCAGGAATGATTAGAAGGGGCTAGTGAAGAAAGGACAAATGAGAATGTGATAGAGGGAGTAGAGGAAGTAGAGGTAGAGGAAGTTAGTGACAATGATGAAAATGAGATATTAGACCTAGCTTTATTGAGCTTGGAGCTATATTTAGCAGACACGAAACCAGAAGTTACACTCTTGGTAGAAGGGAGGGAAGTCAAATTCTTGTGTGACTCAGGGGCATCACGAACCCTGATACATCCCTCCAAACTGCCAGAAAACATGGAGTCACCTGATTACATACTGGTAAAAGCAGCTAATGGACAGCTGTATCAGGGTTCGTGATGCCCCTGAGTCACACAATATTGCAATAACTGATCCAGTTTCAGGATTGACTCAGAAAAGCAAAATTGTTGTTTCTGCAAAATGCCCAGTAAACCTCTTGGGCAGAGACCTCCTGCAACTATTTGGTATAGCAGTAGTCCCAGCTATGCAGGGTATGGAAGCACAGTGACAAATTGATACCTTTGCAGTGCAATCGGAGGGTGAAATGTTTTATTGGTACAGCCAGGACTTGGTTACGACTGGTCCAGGGACTGTAACCGAAGAATTAATGAATGTAGCCATCAGCAAGTTCCCCTCCCTTGACATTGATAAGCAACACTTGTTGCACTGTACCCTGTATTATTGTAACACACCAGGACCTGATAAGGAATATGAGCAAGAATTGTTTAAAAATCATGTAAACAGATTGATATTACGTAATCTGTACTGGGACACAGAAGGGAACAGTGTAGCCAGCTGTTCATTGCCCTAGGAGTTCTTTACACTTTATAAATCTAATAGATTACCACATGTTATCTTAACCAAGAACAAAAATATAGAATGGGCAGACCTAGGAGAAAAAGTCACGAGATGGGAGAAACAGACAGAATTAGAACTGTCAGAACAGGGAATACAAATACAGAAGCAGAATTGGATAACTCAGACCCACCCAGCCACGCACTTGCAGTCTAGCAAGGACAGCTGATTAGCACTCCCATTGAAGGAGGAAGAGAATGCCTTACAAAATATACCAGAGACTCTCTGATCAACAGGAAAGTCAGATGTAGGACTTATTCGTACAGTGAGACCAGTAACTATCATGCCAAAGTCAGCATTTAGACCACAGAAAAGACAATATCCCTTAAGAAAAGATGCAGAGGCAGGGATAAAGCCTATTATAGCAGCCTTACTTAAAGGAGGGATACTAGTAGAATCTCCTGATTCACCATGTAACACACCCTTATTTCCAGTTAAAAAAGCAAATGGAGAATGGTGTATGGTCCAAGATTTACAAGCTGTAAATGATGCAGTAATACCAAGGGCACCTATAGTGCCAGACCCACACACCCTGTTGAATGATTTAAAACCTCAACAGAAATTTTTCTGTGGTGGATATCAGCAATGCGTTCTTTTCGATACCGATACACCCTGATAGGCAGTATTGGTTTGCATTCACATTTCAGGGGAAAAGGTATACATACACGCGACTACCACAGGGATATTGTGGAAGTCCAGTGATATTCTCACAAATAATGGCAAGCAACTTGGCGGGATTCACCCCACCAAAAGGCAGCCAGATTTTACTTTATGTTGACATCTTGCTGGCGACCCCCACCCAGCAAGATTGTAGAGAAGATGCCATAGTGCTATTATGATTTTGAGCTGCTTAAGGACATAAGGTAAATGAAAATAAACTGCAGCTTTGGAAAAAACAAGTCAAATACCTGGGATATGTAATATCCAAGGAAGGCAGAACATTAGATGAGGACAGAAAAGTAGCAATTTTGCAAGCACCAAAACCAACTACCAAGAAGGAAATTATGCCCTTCCTGGATACAACTAATTTTTGCCAGAGCTGGATTCCAAACTATGCTTTGGAATTTGCACCACTAACTGACCTTATATATAAGAAGCCTATGGCAGCACAGGATTTGTTACAATGGACACCAGAGGCAGAATCTGCTTTCTGCAAACTAAAACAGTTAATAGTGTCCTCATTAGTTCTAGGATTACCAAACTACCATAAATGTTTTTTCCAAACTGTAGATTGTAAGCAAGGTTATATCACATCAGTGTTAACCCAACAGCATGGGGATAAGCAACGCCCCATTGCTTACTATTCATCACAACTAGACCCAGTGGCACAGTCCTTACCCCACTGTGTACAAGCAGTAGTTGCAGCTGCAATGGCAGTACAGGCTTCGGCCTCAGTAGTCTTATTCCACCCTCTCACTTTGAGAGTGCCTCATGCAGTCGTGATTATTTTACTACAAGAAAAGGTGGCATATCTTTCCCCTGCTAGGCATCTTTCCTGTATGACTATATTGTTGAGCCAACCTCACATGACAATTGAGCGATGCACAACTTTGAACCCTTCTAATCTTCTCCCGACCCCTGCAGATGGCACACCGCACTGCTGCCTGCAGGTAATTGAGAAAAAGACACTACCTAGAAAAGATCTCACGGATGTCGCCTTGGATGATGCTGAGGTGACATACTACGTGGATGGTTCGTGCCAAAGGGGTCCTGCAGGACAGAACCTAGTAGGATATGCAGTAGTTTCTGACACTGAGATTATAGAAGCGAAACCTTTACCACACAACTTATCTGCACAGGCAGCAGAATTGATTGCCTTGACACGGGCATGTATCTTAGCAAAGGGTAAATGTGTAAACATTTTTACTGACAGCCAGTACGCTTTTTCTACTGTACATGTTTTTGTGCAACAGTGGAAAAAACGAGGAATGATAACATCTACTGGCAAACCTATAAATCATGCACAGTTTATTTTAGATCTTTTAGAATCTATTCAGTTACCTCAGAAAATAGCCATTTGTAAATGCACAGCTCACACCAACCAACAAGATAGGATTTCAAAAGGTAATGTGAGAGCTGATACAGCTGCAAAACAAGCAGCTACAAACGTTTTTAAATGAGGAACTACAACCCTCTGAGATTTTAGACTTAGAAATGTTAAAAACAATGCAGACACTCACTACGCAAGCTGAAAACAAAGATGGGTAAAACGAGGAGCAATTCTCAAAAAGGTAAAGAAGGGAAACTAATACTACCATCTAATTTGTTTAGATATGCAGCTTTGTTGAGCCATGGGCAGTGCCATGTCGCAACAGGTGGGATGGTACAGCTGGTGAACCAGGTGTTCACAACGTACAGATTTACAAACTACTCTAAAAAATTTTGTTTGACGTGTCAGATTTGCAACAAACATCATGCACAACATGCACAAGGGGCGTTAAAGCCCACGCAAGGGAGTTTCCCTACACCACCATATCCGTTTCACACTATCTGTATAGATTTTATAGAATTGAACAAATGTGAAAATAAGAAGTATTGTCTTGTCATTGTAGATTTGTTTTCCAGATGGGTGGAAGCTTTTCCAACCAAAAATCCAGATGTAGCCACGGTGGCAAAAGTACTTGTCAAAGAAATCATCCCTAGATTCGGCATTCCGGAAAGGATCTACAGTGACAATGGTACACACTTTGTAAACCAAACCATACAGCAGTTAAGTAAGCATTTTGGTATTTCTTTAAAAAATCATTGTGCATACCATCTGCAATCTGCAGGGCTAGTTGAAAGGCGTAATGGTATATTAAAAAACAAATTGAGAAAGTTAATAGCTGAGACAGGAAAGAATTGGCTGTATTGTTTGCCCCTGGTGCTGTTGAGCATGAGAACTGTTCTGACTGCAAAAGGATTGACTCTTTTTGAAAAACAATTTGGAAGGGCTTATTATACACCCCAGTGGAAACTTCTCATGTCCTCTGACCAGGAAGCTGATTTTACATTAGTTGAATATATGAGGAAGTTAATGCATTCTAAACATCTGTTGCAGTCAAATTCTGTTTCAGATAGAGAACAAACCCAGACATCAGAAGTGGCAGTGACACCCGGAGACTGGGTGTGGATAAAAGTTATAAAGAAGAAGAATTGTTCATCACCAAGGTGGGAAGGTCCATACCAGGTGCTTCTTTCGACACCCACTGCAGTCAAGATAGTAGAGCAAGCTTCGTGGATCCACCTGACACACTGCAAACTAGTTAAGAACTTTGAACTGGACAAAAATATTACCTCTCCATCGGGGCCCTCAGCACAAAATCTGGCTACAAAGGGGGGGTCAGATCATTAGGACTGATCCGTCTCAACCCCAGTGAACAAACCATCGGTGCTGAAGGTCCTATTAGGGCAGAGAGTAAGATCACATGTCAAAAGCAAAAATTATGGAATCCAGAAAAATCCAAATACACCTACTCAGAAGAGTCGGAGAAAGCAGGAATGCAGAACAACCGTTTCCTCAGAAGTATTGCATAATCATCCTGTTGACTGTACTAGCGACAATAATCTTTTTGTTGTGGCCATTCCTTTTTCCAGCCACACAAACTGAACTGAATAAGCGTGGAGAGTTGCACGTAGAGTGGCACCCAAACTTCAACACTTACCAGGCAATCAAATATGTGTATGCTGAGACCTTCAATGTTTCGAATTGCTGGATTTGCACAGCTTTGCCAACAGCATACGGGGGGTTATTGTTAACTTCAGTCCCTCTAGGAGCCAACAAGACCTGGGAAAACTTAGTCTATGATACATCAGATGTCACATCACAAGATAAAGTTGCATTGCACTTGTCTGTTCGACAGAAGGGGAATGTGTGTTTTTACAAAAATTATACAGTTCAGGTGGGTTGGAGCAATTGCAATGTAACTGTTCCCTATAGATTCTACAATAAAACTGACAACACAGGTTCCTATTGCAACACAAGCTATGATTCATTTTTTGAACTGATGCATAGGACAACTGATGAAGTAAAACATAATGCTAACCTTTATAAGCAACTGATTATAGTTGATAAAAAATGTTTCATCCAGAGCCAGGACATAGTAAAGTTACTACCAAAGTAGAAGATTGCTACTTTGTATGTGGTAGGAAAGCATATAAGTGGTTACCTGAGAATTGGTCCGGCAGTTGTTATTTGGGGTACCTGGTTCCGGCCATATGACACACAGCAGTTTTACCTCAGGAGAAAATTTGGAATGTTCGACGAGAAATCAAGATGCCTGTCAACCCAGTGAAGCAAATTAATGCAGGCTGGAAAAATCATCATGCTGTGGGCCTAGGGAAAAATGGACTGTCACATATGGACTTGGGTGATACCATCATCTCGCGGGCAGGTGTACTGCCAGCATATGGAGCAACAAAATCAATCTGGGAACTGAGAAAACTGTCTAAACTTCTCAAAATAATGAGCAATGCAACCTTTTCTGCCCTAGAATTGGTGACTGATGAACTGACTGCCATGAGAATTGTAATGCTTCAAAACCACATGGCTCTTGACTTCACCCTAGCGGTGAGAGGAGGTACTTGTGCTTTAATCCAGGAGGAGTGCTGTTCATATATTCCTGACCACAAACACGAGATAGACAATTACCTTGAGGTAATTCAGCAGGTGTCGGCTATGACCAAGCCAGGACCAAATCCATTGACGGACTTTTTTCAGAGATTGTTTGGGGGGTGGGGCAGTATCCTAATGAACATCCTGATTGCCATCTGTGTAGGAATGATCCTGCTGGTGGTATGTGTGTGCTGCTGCATCCCCTGCATGAAAAGACTGATTAAAGATTCTATAGACATGTCAGTTTCAGAAACCTTATTCCAAGGTGTTAAACTTGAAGAATTGCTGAAAAATTGAAAATGCTTTCAAAAGTTTAAAGTGAATGACTCTCTTAATTGCAAATCCTGAGTAGGAAGAGGTTAGGGAAAGAAAAAAAAAACTGTTTATGCTTATTTTAAAAGTAGAATAAAAGTATTAAAAGGGGGGAAAATGTTAGAAAAATATGTATTAGTAATTTAAAAGGGTTAATACATTTATTCTGTTCACACTGCATGAATCTGCACAGCTATTAGAAACTTAACAAGAAGCATTCTATTTTCTGCTAATGTCAGCAAATAAGAAGTGTTTCATTTCTACTAGTGTCATGAGACTTAACAAAGAGTTATTGATTTTCTGCTTATGCCATGAGAAAGTACCCAGCTGCTAGAAGCTTTGATAAATGACACAATGGATGCTTGAAAGTATAAACCGTGGTCAGCATTACTTGTACCTAAGCTAGAAATGTACCTTGAATCTAGGCAAAATGTAACACATATATTAGAACTGCACAACTGAAGAATTGAAAGTTTGTGATGGGCTAAAATTAGCCCCAAGGCCAGGTTGTTTTTCTCAAATGTTTTGTAAATCAGCAGTTATTCTCAAGTAGTCAGCAATTAGTCTAGTAACATTTTCTGTAGAACAATACAGAAAGCTGTGTCTAACTACATCAGCAATAGAAGTAACATTTCTGTGTGACATGGAAAGAACTGTATAAAAATACCATACTAATTATTAATTTTCAGACAAACCATT
This sequence comes from Protopterus annectens, assembly GCF_019279795.1. Taxonomy (NCBI): domain Eukaryota; kingdom Metazoa; phylum Chordata; order Ceratodontiformes; family Protopteridae; genus Protopterus; species Protopterus annectens. The sequence goes on from NC_056750.1 coordinate 816,454,474, forward strand.
CTGCCAGCATGCTTTGTCTCCTTGCTGCAAGTTAATAAAGGGTGCCTTGCTTGAACCTTACGTGAATTGGTCTTTGAAGTTTTTCCTTTGACACTAGTATATCATAATTCACATTGACTGTTAGGACAATTTTTTTTTATATAAAAAGTTCAAAGCAGAGTTGACCAGAAAAATATATACATACGGTTTTAGGTTTCATAGTATTTCACACAGATGAGCCAAGCAGACAGAAAAACAACGTGATACTACAAAGAAATACTGCAGAATAGGAGCTGACCTAGGTGAAAAGAGGAAAGATCTTCACAAGGTGGGTAGGAAGGAGTGAAGGAAGAATAGATAGAAGAAACATAGTACAGATGAGGGAGGTACAGAAAAGATACGGTAGGTTAAGTGAGATGAGGGGAAGAGCGGTAGTAGTAAGGAAGTTAGTAGGGGTAATATGGGAGGGGCAATTAAGTAGGTAGATTAGTTATGAGTGGGGAAGGGGGGAGAGGAAGATATGTTATATTACTCCCTTTCTACCTAAGCAGGACATAATGTGGACGGACTATAAATTGGGAACTAATAGACAATAAGACTAGGACTTAGTCTGGGCTAGAGCATGAGCAAAGCCATTTATTATTTAGGTGGTTCTTAGGCAGTTCTTTGATGTGAGTTAGGTTAGCGATGGTTATAAAAGGGTTGGGAGGGTGGCCTAATGGTTACGATGTTTGCCTTATAAACACAAGGTGCAGGGCTTGAGTCTCACAAGGGATAATTGGCTAGGCTTAAAATGACTCACAAGGGCAGTTAGCCTAGTACTAATCTATGAACCTTAATAGTTTGAGGGATGATGCTCCAAATTTTGGAAACATAGTTGGAGTAGAGAGCATTGAAAAGCAGGCATACAGACATGTTAAAAATAATAAAACAATTAAAAATACAAAAAAGCAGTATACCTTACTCTGCCATGGAAATAATGTAACCACACTAACATGTCTAATAAAAACAATAAATAAAAAGGTGATATAGAATAATCCCTACTTGCCACCACATGGAATCAACTCCCAATGTATGTCAAACAATTCCTTGACTGTGTGGTATCTAAAAAAATTGTTAAGCAAACTTCCTGGTCGTTTTCTAGCAATATGACATTTGCAACACTAGAATCAATTTATGAAAATCAAAGTGTTTAACACAAATAGAAAAAAAAAATGTTTGGATTACTAAAGCATATATCAATGAGTGAAAATTATATAGATGGCACATAATGAATCTGTCTGTTTCATTCATTACTGCTTCACCCTCCAACAGTGGAAGCAGCTTTGCAATATAGCTAAGGTTTATGGTCATTGTTTTTGTTTTATTTAAATATAATAATAATAATAATAATAATAATAATAATAATAATAATACATATTCCAACACATGTATTTGATCTAGGTTAGTTATAATGCTTTCCAGATTTAGTGTAGCCTAACAAAATATCATGCTTAGGACAGTTGGCCTTACATACCCTTTGTTTCCCATGCCCAACCATTCTGGCCATGAGTTTATCCTAACAGAAGAGGGATCCTAATGGAGAGATGAAAAGTCAGCAAGCAAAAGAGAGTAGTAGTGCTGAAATTGAATTAATCCTCAAATCTTGGTGAGTACCTTTGCGAGATGGACCCTGTTTTTCACAAAATCTCATCAATGTGACACTGATATATAGACTGTATTTATATAACATATATCATAGACAGAAGTAAGTCAAAAACAAAAAAAGATAGCTGGGTGCGCAAGACCCAGGATAAAAAAGTGCCCAATCCTGGTTGGCGCACTGGTGCCAGGACTGGAAAAAATGACAGTGTAGAATCCTCAAAATACGGAAACATTCCTACAGTGGGGCCAGGCCAGGTCCAGGGGGAAGATGGCCCCCCTGTTGCAAAAGGAAGTAGTAGCCCACAAAAAATCACAAAAATTGATTGGTCAAAGAAGAGCCATAAAGACGACAGAGTGGACTATTGAGGATAAGAAAGAAATTATGTATTGTTACTTATATGTAAAAAATACAGAATTTCCAGACATAAGATATAGAAAAATGATTAAGAGAGAAATTGGAGGAAAGAAAAATATCTCCGCAAGAAAAACTGTCAGAAGCTCCAAATAAAAATTTGCGTTTATTAATGCAACAGATTTTTGAAAAACAGTATATAGATCAAGAAACTTTGATCTGTTTAGAAAAAGAAGCATCTAAGGAAGTGTGAAAATCTAAACAACAAAACCTAGGTACATTTGAAAAATATAAAAAAGAAATATGGACATGGGAAAGAAAGAGAGATTTGATATGGTGCAATATTTATGCAAAGCAGAAAGCCATGTTAACTAATATAGAGAAGGCAGTCTCAAAGATATTCAAAGAGGAATACAGGCAAAAGCATCCAGATATGGAAAATTTCACAATAAAAAGACTAAAAGCACAAAAATTTAATGTAGAAATGATGATTAGTAAAGCAGAAGTTAAAGAAATAGAAGTTGAAGTTATGGAGTGTCTTCGAAGTGAAGGATTTAATGTAGAAAGTCTAACACAGACTACATCACAGCATGATGGAGGGAGTCCCAGAATAAGGAAAAGCAAGAAGATCAGGAGACGTGAAGAAATATGGACATGGGAAAGGAAAAGAGATTTAATATAGTGTAATATATATTTCTGTACTGTAAGTTGCACATCTTGAGAGACATCCAGTAGTACTTACATTGCTAATTATATAATTAAACATGTTCATAGGTTCATAGGTAAGTACTAGGCTAACTGCCCTTGTGGGCCATTTAAAGTCTAACCAATTTCCCTTTTTGAGCTCAATATAACCTATCCCATTTGGTTATAGATTGGCCTTATCCATTCTGTGGTCAATTATATACTACCTCTTTATATATTTATAAGAAGGAAAAAAAAACAGAAGATAGATGTTTTATATTTCTGTAAATACCTCATTAAATATGTACTGACAGGTGAATTTATTGTCGTGTGAAAGCTTATGATGGGCTAACAAAGAATGCTGTAACAATACCTGTCTAGGTTGCATAGGTTTCAAGATATGACAATTTGTGAAAGTTTTGAAAAAAATATAATTTGGGGTTTGTAAGCATTGTAATATATTACAGTATTTACGGAAAAAACTATGAGTGCACTGACAGCTGGCACTGTAAAGAATTCTTCTTACTGATAACATTGCTAACTGTGCTGTTATTGTTCACAAACTATGTGTTCATCTTATACTTTTTAAGTTTGTTTTTTAGAATATGCTCTGGAATGCAAGATGTGTAGGCTGCTAGAACTGTAACATTCCATATCACATAGGTGTTAATGAGTTGAAGAACAGAAATACATTTTATTTGATTTATTTAACATTTGTTTACTGGGAAAGCCTGACTGGTTAAGAGCATATTTTCTGTGGAGGCCCAGGGAGAAAAGCTTCAGCAACAATTAACAAATTACAAAAGAAAACTTATGAGAAAATGCAAAAATTACAAAGAATTACATTGAGTTACCTTGACTAGTTGTTAGAAAAATATGTATTAGTAATTTAAAATGGTTAATACATTTATTCTGTTCACACTGCATGAATCTGCACAGCTATTAGAAACTTAACAAGAAGCATTCTGTTTCTGCTAATGTCAGCAAATAACAAGAAGTGTTTCATTTCTACTAGTGCCATGAGACTTAACAAAGAGTTATTGATTTTCTGCTTATGCCATGAGAAAGTACACAGCTGCTAGAAGCTTTGATAAATAACACAATGGATGCTTGAAAGTATAAACCGTAGTCAGCATTCCTTGTACCTAAGCTAGAAATGTACCTTGAATCTAGGCAAAATGTAACACATATATTAGAACTGCACAATTGAAGAATTGAAAGTTTGTGGTAGGCTAAAATAAGCCCCAAGACCAGGTTGTTTTTCTCAAATGTTTTGTAAATCAGCAGTTATTCTTAACTAGTCAGCAATTAGTCTAGTAACATTTTCTGTAGAACAATACAGAAAGCTGTGTCTAACTATGTCAGCAATAGAAGTAACATTTCTGTGTGACATGGAAAGAACTGCATAAAAATACCATACTAATTATTAATGTTCAGATAAACCATTCTGCCAGCATGCTTTGTCTCCTTGCTGCAAGTTAATAAAGGGTGCCTTGCTTGAACCTTACTTGAACTGGTCTTTGAAGATTTTTCCTTTGACAGATTGGTCCTTCGAGCCGGAACCCTCTCTTCACCTCGGATCAGATGGGCCAGGTGGTTGAAACCATACGGGGAAAAAACCAAATCAGTTCTTCTTATTTGAAAAGCCCTCCGACTGAATTGTCATTCAAAAGAGGCCAGCCACTTTCTGATCTGCGACTGAAGGACAGATCTCCGCAAATCAGGTGATCAATCACGTAGGCTCAGGTAAGGTGAATCTACTTTTTCCAGTTTTCTGTTTTAGATCAGGGACTAGATTTGTATTGTTTTTGTCAGGACTGTATTTTTCTTACAAGTCAGGGACAGATCAGGAGAAACAGAATAAGTAGGCAGTCATTCTGAAGAGACTATAACAAAATCCGTGGTACCACGTTAAAAAATAAGAGAAGTTACGTACGATCAAAAGGGTGGAAAAAAATGGGTAATAATTGCACAAACAGACCCCAAATTCCACCGTTTACAGAAGACGCAAAATACATGCATTCGCAGTGCGCCGACAATATTAAATATTATTCAAAATGGGTTAATAAATATGAATTTGACGGAAAATTAGAAAACTCCCCACTTATCAAACTTGTCAAACAGCTCAAAACCGATTCCAAAGGTCGGGTAAAAAAGCAACGTAAATTAGGAATTCCTCAGGCACACAGGTGGATTGAGGAAGTAAACCGCAGGGAACAAAAGAACAACAATTCAAAAACAAAGTTTTTAGATAAGGAGGACAATAACTTAGTAATAGCATTGGCCCCTCCGCCTCCCTTACCAGAATATGAAGCAAGTGAACAAGTTAGTCCAGCCCCATGATATCCTATCATCATTGAAAACAGAAACATTGTAAAAGTAAAACCATTTATTAGAGATCCCATCAGGACCAGGTCTCGAACAAGGGCAGGTAACTCAAATGAAGGCATCAAGTTATATCAAATGGTTAAGAATTCACGATCTATGAGTGAAGAAGAAATATGCCTACTAATAGAAGTACCCAACCCTCAGGCAGGTCAGGACAATCAGGACCCAACTATTTTACTGTATAGACCTTGGACTCTGGAAGATATCCGAAAAGCCACTGAGGGAATTCCCCATCCAAAAGTTAATTTTAGAAAATTCTCAGAAGATTTACAAGGAATGAGGCTGAGTTATAACCTAAATGGAGAAGAGGTAGAAAAAGTAGTTAGACAAATTGTGGGGCCAGATTGGCACATGATTAGTGGCAATTGGAATTCCATGACGCTGCACAAAGACCCCTCCCATATAGCAGCGCAGAATTAGACAACAGAGTAAAAGGTCTTACAGACCCCATCTCTGAAAAATGGAAGCCTAGGGCAGACTGGACTTGCATTAATCAATGCATCCAACAAGAAGGTGAAACTATTGACTGGTATTATGCCAGACTATTAGAATGTTTTAATAACCACTGTGGAATGCAGGTTCCTGAAGATCAAACACAAGATTCCCCATATGAACAGCAGTTAAAGAATGCATTTTTAAAGGGCAGTATTGCACCTATAAGCAGTTTTATTACAAAACACATGGTAGATCATCGTACTAGCAGGTTACAATCATTACTTGAATATGCTAGGCGTGCCGAAAGGCATTTTAATAGCAAAAAGAAAAAGAAAGCTCAAGTATTTTCAGTAGAAGATGGAGCAGAAGTTTATGTAGTACAGTCCGGGAAAAAAGGCAAGAAAAATGCACAGGGAAACAAACAATCTGATCAGCGATCAGAGGACTTTGAAGGGCGAAAGAAAAGGGGAGAATGTTTCAAATGCGGTAAAAAAGGACACTTGGCAAGGGATTGCAAGAAAAACAAGACGGCAGCAACGGAAGACAACAAGAAGGCAACAACGGAAGACAAGGAGGATGAGGACTGACTATATGGTAGTCAGGAATAATTAGAAGGGGCTAGTGAAGAAAGGACAAATGAGAATGTGATAGAGGGAGTAGAGGAAGTAGAGGTAGAGGAAGTTAGTGACAATGAAGAAAATGAGATATTAGACCTAGCTTTATTGAGCTTGGAGCTATATTTAGCAGACACGAAACCAGAAGTTACACTCTTGGTAGAAGGGAGGGAAGTCAAATTCTTGTGTGACTCAGGGGCATCACGAACCCTGATACATCCCTCCAAACTGCCAGAAAACATGGAGTCACCTGATTACATACTGGTAAAAGCAGCTAATGGACAGCTGTATCAGGGTTCGTGATGCCCCTGAGTCACACAATATTGCAATAACTGATCCAGTTTCAGGATTGACTCAGAAAAGCAAAATTGTTGTTTCTGCAAAATGCCCAGTAAACCTCTTGGGCAGAGACCTCATGCAACTATTTGGTATAGCAGTAGTCCCAGCTATGCAGAGTATGGAAGCACAGTGACAAATTGATACCTTTGCAGTGCAATCGGAGGGTGAAATGTTTTATTGGTACAGCCAGGACTTGGTTACGACTGGTCCAGGGACTGTAACCGAAGAATTAATGAATGTAGCCATCAGCAAATTCCCCTCCCTTGACATTGATAAGCAACACTTGTTGCACTGTACCCTGTATTATTGTAACACACCAGGACCTGATAAGGAATATGAGCAAGAATTGTTTAAAAATCATGTAAACAGATTGATATTACGTAATCTGTACTGGGACACAGAAGGAACAGTGTAGCCAGCTGTTCATTGCCCTAGGAGTTCTTTACACTTTATAAATCTAATAGATTACCACATGTTATCTTAACCAAGAACAAAAATATAGAATGGGCAGACCTAGGAGAAAAAGTCACGAGATGGGAGAAACAGACAGAATTAGAACTGTCAGAACAGGGAATACAAATACAGAAGCAGAATTGGATAACTCAGACCCACCCAGCCACGCACTTGCAGTCTAGCAAGGACAGCTGATTAGCACTCCCATTGAAGGAGGAAGAGAATGCCTTACAAAATATACCAGAGACTCTCTGATCAACAGGAAAGTCAGATGTAGGACTTATTCGTACAGTGAGACCAGTAACTATCATGCCAAAGTCAGCATTTAGACCACAGAAAAGACAATATCCCTTAAGAAAAGATGCAGAGGCAGGGATAAAGCCTATTATAGCAGCCTTACTTAAAGGAGGGATACTAGTAGAATCTCCTGATTCACCATGTAACACACCCTTATTTCCAGTTAAAAAAGCAAATGGAGAATGGTGTATGGTCCAAGATTTACAAGCTGTAAATGATGCAGTAATACCAAGGGCACCTATAGTGCCAGACCCACACACCCTGTTGAATGATTTAAAACCTCAACAGAAGTATTTTTCTGTGGTGGATATCAGCAATGCGTTCTTTTCGATACCGATACACCCTGATAGGCAGTATTGGTTTGCATTCACATTTCAGGGGAAAAGGTATACATACACGCGACTACCACAGGGATATTGTGGAAGTCCAGTGATATTCTCACAAATAATGGCAAGCAACTTGGCGGTATTCACCCCACCAAAAGGCAGCCAGATTTTACTTTATGTTGACATCTTGCTGGCGACCCCCACCCAGCAAGATTGTAGAGAAGATGCCATAGTGCTATTATGATTTTGAGCTGCTTAAGGACATAAGGTAAACAAAAATAAACTGCAGCTTTGGAAAAAACAAGTCAAATACCTGGGATATGTAATATCCAAGGAAGGCAGAACATTAGATGAGGACAGAAAAGTAGCAATTTTGCAAGCACCAAAACCCACTACCAAGAAGGAAATTATGTCCTTCCTGGATACAACTAATTTTTGCCAGAGCTGGATTCCAAACTATGCTTTGGAATTTGCACCACTAACTGACCTTATATATAAGAAGCCTATGGCAGCACAGGATTTGTTACAATGGACACCAGAGGCAGAATCTGCTTTCTGCAAACTAAAACAGTTAATAGTGTCCTCATTAGTTCTAGGATTACCAAACTACCATAAATGTTTTTTCCAAACTGTAGATTGTAAGCAAGGTTATATGACATCAGTGTTAACCCAACAGCATGGGGATAAGCAACGCCCCATTGCTTACTATTCATCACAACTAGACCCAGTGGCACAGTCCTTACCCCACTGTGTACAAGCAGTAGTTGCAGCTGCAATGGCAGTACAGGCTTCGGCCTCAGTAGTCTTATTCCACCCTCTCACTTTGAGAGTGCCTCATGCAGTCATGATTATTTTACTACAAGAAAAGGTGGCATATCTTTCCCCTGCTAGGCATCTTTCCTGTATGACTATATTGTTGAGCCAACCTCACATGACAATTGAGCGATGCACAACTTTGAACCCTTCTAATCTTCTCCCGACCCCTGCAGATGGCACACCGCACTGCTGCCTGCAGGTAATTGAGAAAAAGACACTACCTAGAAAAGATCTCACGGATGTCGCCTTGGATGATGCTGAGGTGACATACTACGTGGATGGTTCGTGCCAAAGGGGTCCTGCAGGACAGAACCTAGTAGGATATGCAGTAGTTTCTGACACTGAGATTATAGAAGTGAAACCTTTACCACACAACATATCTGCACAGGCAGCAGAATTGATTGCCTTGACACGGGCATGTATCTTAGCAAAGGGTAAATGTGTAAACATTTTTACTGACAGCCAGTACGCTTTTTCTACTGTACATGTTTTTGTGCAACAGTGGAAAAAACGAGGAATGATAACATCTACTGGCAAACCTATAAATCATGCACAGTTTATTTTAGATCTTTTAGAATCTATTCAGTTACCTCAGAAAATAGCCATTTGTAAATGCACAGCTCACACCAACCAACAAGATAGGATTTCAAAAGGTAATGTGAGAGCTGATACAGCTGCAAAACAAGCAGCTACAAACGTTTTTAAATGAGGAACTACAACCCTCTGAGATTTTAGACTTAGAAATGTTAAAAACAATGCAGACACTCACTACGCAAGCTGAAAAACAAAGATGGGTAAAACGAGGAGCAATTCTCAAAAAGGTAAAGAAGGGAAACTAATACTACCATCTAATTTGTTTAGATATGCAGCTTTGTTGAGCCATGGGCAGTGCCATGTCGCAACAGGTGGGATGGTACAGCTGGTGAACCAGGTGTTCACAACGTACGGATTTACAAACTACTCTAAAAAATTTTGTTTGACGTGTCAGATTTGCAACAAACATCATGCACAACATGCACAAGGGGCGTTAAAGCCCACGCAAGGGAGTTTCCCTACACCACCATATCCGTTTCACACTATCTGTATAGATTTTATAGAATTGAACAAATGTGAAAATAAGAAGTATTGTCTTGTCATTGTAGATTTGTTTTCCAGATGGGTGGAAGCTTTTCCAACCAAAAATCCAGATGTAGCCACGGTGGCAAAAGTACTTGTCAAAGAAATCATCCCTAGATTCGGCATTCCGGAAAGGATCTACAGTGACAATGGTACACACTTTGTAAACCAAACCATACAGCAGTTAAGTAAGCATTTTGGTATTTCTTTAAAAAATCATTGTGCATACCATCTGCAATCTGCAGGGCTAGTTGAAAGGCGTAATGGTATATTAAAAAACAAATTGAGAAAGTTAATAGCTGAGACAGGAAAGAATTGGCTGTATTGTTTGCCCCTGGTGCTGTTGAGCATGAGAACTGTTCTGACTGCAAAAGGATTGACTCTTTTTGAAAAACAATTTGGAAGGGCTTATTATACACCCCAGTGGAAACTTCTCATGTCCTCTGACCAGGAAGCTGATTTTACATTAGTTGAATATATGAGGAAGTTAATGCATTCTAAACATCTGTTGCAGTCAAATTCTGTTTCAGATAGAGAACAAACCCAGACATCAGAAGTGGCAGTGACACCCGGAGACTGGGTGTGGATAAAAGTTATAAAGAAGAAGAATTGTTCATCACCAAGGTGGGAAGGTCCATACCAGGTGCTTCTTTCGACACCCACTGCAGTCAAGATAGTAGAGCAAGCTTCGTGGATCCACCTGACACACTGCAAACTAGTTAAGAACTTTGAACTGGACAAAAATATTACCTCTCCATCGGGGCCCTCAGCACAAAATCTGGCTACAAAGGGGGGGGGTCAGATCATTAGGACTGATCCGTCTCAACCCCAGTGAAGAAACCATCGGTGCTGAAGGTCCTATTAGGGCAGAGAGTAAGATCACATGTCAAAAGCAAAAATTATGGAATCCAGAAAAATCCAAATACACCTACTCGGAAGAGTCGGAGAAAGCAGGAATGCAGAACAACCGTTTCCTCAGAAGTATTGCATAATCATCCTGTTGACTGTACTAGCGACAATAATCTTTTTGTTGTGGCCATTCCTAATTTCCAGCCACACAAACTGAACTGAATAAGCGTGGAGAGTTGCACGTAGAGTGGCACCCAAACTTCAACACTTACCAGGCAATCAAATATGTGTATGCTGAGACCTTCAATGTTTCGAATTGCTGGATTTGCACAGCTTTGCCAACAGCATACGGGGGGTTATTGTTAACTTCAGTCCCCCTAGGAGCCAACAAGACCTGGGAAAACTTAGTCTATGATACATCAGATGTCACATCACAAGATAAAGTTGCATTGCACTTGTCTGTTCGACAGAAGGGGAATGTGTGTTTTTACAAAAATTATACAGTTCAGGTGGGTTGGAGCAATTGCAATGTAACTGTTCCCTATAGATTCTACAATAAAACTGACAACACAGGTTCCTATTGCAACACAAGCTATGATTCATTTTTTGAACTGATGCATAGGACAACTGATGAAGTAAAACATAATGCTAACCTTTATAAGCAACTGATTATAGTTGATAAAAAATGTTTCATCCAGAGCCAGGACATAGTAAAGTTACTACCAAAGTAGAAGATTGCTACTTTGTATGTGGTAGGAAAGCATATAAGTGGTTACCTGAGAATTGGTCCGGCAGTTGTTATTTGGGGTACCTGGTTCCGGCCATATGACACACAGCAGTTTTACCTCAGGGGAAAATTTGGAATGTTCGACGAGAAATCAAGACGCCTGACAACCCAGTGAAGCAAATTAATGCAGGCTGGAAAAATCATCATGCTGTGGGCCTAGGGAAAAATGGACTGTCACATATGGACTTGGGTGATACCATCATCTCGCGGGCAGGTGTACTGCCAGCATATGGAGCAACAAAATCAATCTGGGAACTGAGAAAACTGTCTAAACTTCTCAAAATAATGAGCAATGCAACCTTTTCTGCCCTAGAATTGGTGACTGATGAACTGACTGCCATGAGAATTGTAATGCTTCAAAACCGCATGGCTCTTGACTTCACCCTAGCGGTGAGAGGAGGTACTTGTGCTTTAATCCAGGAGGAGTGCTGTTCGTATATTCCTGACCACAAACACGAGATAGACAATCACCTTGAGGTAATTCAGCAGGTGTCGGCTATGACCAAGCCAGGACCAAATCCATTGACGGACTTTTTTCAGAGATTGTTTGGGGGGTGGGGCAGTATCCTAATGAACATCCTGATTGCCATCTGTGTAGGAATGATCCTGCTGGTGGTATGTGTGTGCTGCTGCATCCCCTGCATGAAAAGACTGATTAAAGATTTTATAGACATGTCAGTTTCAGAAACCTTATACCAAGGTGTTAAACTTGAAGAATTGCTGAAAAATTGAAAATGCTTTCATACGTTTAAAGTGAATGACTCTCTTAACTGCAAATCCTGAGTAGGAAGAGGTTAGGGAAAGAAAAAAAAACTGTTTATGCTTATTTTAAAAGTAGAATAAAAGTATTAAAAGGGGGGAAAATGTTAGAAAAATATGTATTAGTAATTTAAAAGGGTTAATACATTTATTCTGTTCACACTGCATGAATCTGCACAGCTATTAGAAACTTAACAAGAAGCATTCTATTTTCTGCTAATGTCAGCAAATAAGAAGTGTTTCATTTCTACTAGTGTCATGAGACTTAACAAAGAGTTATTGATTTTCTGCTTATGCCATGAGAAAGTACCCAGCTGCTAGAAGCTTTGATAAATGACACAATGGATGCTTGAAAGTATAAACCGTGGTCAGCATTACTTGTACCTAAGCTAGAAATGTACCTTGAATCTAGGCAAAATGTAACACATATATTAGAACTGCACAACTGAAGAATTGAAAGTTTGTGATGGGCTAAAATTAGCCCCAAGGCCAGGTTGTTTTTCTCAAATGTTTTGTAAATCAGCAGTTATTCTCAAGTAGTCAGCAATTAGTCTAGTAACATTTTCTGTAGAACAATACAGAAAGCTGTGTCTAACTACGTCAGCAATAGAAGTAACATTTCTGTGTGACATGGAAAGAACTGTATAAAAATACCATACTAATTATTAATTTTCAGACAAACCATTCTGCCAGCATGCTTTGTCTCCTTGCTGCAAGTTAATAAAGGGTGCCTTGCTTGAACCTTACGTGAATTGGTCTTTGAAGTTTTTTCCTTTGACACTAGTATATCATAATTCACATTGACTGTTAGGACAATTTTTTTTTATATAAAAAGTTCAAAGCAGAGTTGACCAGAAAAATATATACATACGGTTTTAGGTTTCATAGTATTTCACACAGATGAGCCAAGCAGACAGAAAAACAACGTGATACTACAAAGAAATACTGCAGAATAGGAGCTGACCTAGGTGAAAAGAGGAAAGATCTTCACAAGGTGGGTAGGAAGGAGTGAAGGAAGAATAGATAGAAGAAACATAGTACAGATGAGGGGAGGTACAGAAAAGATACGGTAGGTTAAGTGAGATGAGGGGAAGAGCGGTAGTAGTAAGGAAGTTAGTAGGGGGTAATATGGGAGGGGCAATTAAGTAGGTAGATTAGTTATGAGTGGGGAAGGGGGGAGAGGAAGATATGTTATATTACTCCCTTTCTACCTAAGCAGGACATAATGTGGACGGACTATAAATTGGGAACTAATAGACAATAAGACTAGGACTTAGTCTGGGCTAGAGCATGAGCAAAGCCATTTATTATTTAGGTGGTTCTTAGGCAGTTCTTTGATGTGAGTTAGGTTAGCGATGGTTATAAAAGGGTTGGGAGGGTGGCCTAATGGTTACGATGTTTGCCTTATAAACACAAGGTGCAGGGCTTGAGTCTCACAAGGGATAATTGGCTAGGCTTAAAATGACTCACAAGGGCAGTTAGCCTAGTACTAATCTATGAACCTATGAACCTAATAGTTTGAGGGATGATGCTCCAAATTTTGGAAACATAGTTGGAGTAGAGAGCATTGAAAAGCAGGCATACAGACATGTTAAAAATAATAAAACAATTAAAAATACAAAAAAGCAGTATACCTTACTCTGCCATGGAAATAATGTAACCACACTACCATGTCTAATAAAAACAATAAATAAAAAGGTGATATAGAATAATCCCTACTTGCCACCACATGGAATCAACTCCCAATGTATGTCAAACAATTCCTTGACTGTGTGGTATCTAAAAAAATTGTTAAGCAAACTTCCTGGTCGTTTTCTAGCAATATGACATTTGCAACACTAGAATCAATTTATGAAAATCAAAGTGTTTAACACAAATAGAAAAAAAAATGTTTGGATTACTAAAGCATATATCAATGAGTGAAAATTATATAGATGGCACATAATGAATCTGTCTGTTTCATTCATTATTGCTTCACCCTCCAACAGTGGAAGCAGCTTTGCAATATAGCTAAGGTTTATGGTCATTGTTTTTGTTTTATTTAAATATAATAATAATAATAATAATAATAATAATAATAATAATAATACATATTCCAACACATGTATTTGATCTAGGTTAGTTATAATGCTTTCCAGATTTAGTGTAGCCTAACAAAATATCATGCTTAGGACAGTTGGCCTTACATACCCTTTGTTTCCCATGCCCAACCATTCTGGCCATGAGTTTATCCTAACAGAAGAGGGATCCTAATGGAGAGATGAAAAGTCAGCAAGCAAAGGAGAGTAGTAGTGCTGAAATTGAATTCATCCTCAAATCTTGGTGAGTACCTTTGCGAGATGGACCCTGTTTTTCACAAAATCTCATCAATGTGACACTGATATATAGACTGTATTTATATAACATATATCATAGACAGAAGTAAGTCAAAAACAAAAAAAGATAGCTGGGTGCGCAAGACCCAGGATAAAAAAGTGCCCAATCCTGGTTGGCGCACTGGTGCCAGGACTGGAAAAAATGACAGTGTAGAATCCTCAAAATACGGAAACATTCCTACAGTGGGGCCAGGCCAGGTCCAGGGGGAAGATGGCCCCCCTGTTGCAAAAGGAAGTAGTAGCCCACAAAAAATCACAAAAATTGATTGGTCAAAGAAGAGCCATAAAGACGACAGAGTGGACTATTGAGGATAAGAAAGAAATTATGTATTGTTACTTATATGTAAAAAATACAGAATTTCCAGACATAAGATATAGAAAAATGATTAAGAGAGAAATTGGAGGAAAGAAAAATATCTCCGCAAGAAAAACTGTCAGAAGCTTCAAATAAAAATTTGCGTTCATTAATGCAACAGATTTTTGAAAAACAGTATATAGATCAAGAAACTTTGATCTGTTTAGAAAAAGAAGCATCTGAGGAAGTGTGAAAATCTAAACAACAAAACCTAGGTATATTTGAAAAATATAAAAAAGAAATATGGACATGGGAAAGAAAGAGAGATTTGATATGGTGCAATATTTATGCAAAGCAGAAAGCCATGTTAACTAATATAGAGAAGGCAGTCTCAAAGATATTCAAAGAGGAATACAGGCAAAAGCATCCAGATATGGAAAATTTCACAATAAAAAGACTAAAAGCACAAAGATTTAATGTAGAAATGATGATTAGTAAAGCAGAAGTTAAAGAAATAGAAGTTGAAGTTATGGAGTGTCTGCGAAGTGAAGGATTTAATGTAGAAAGTCTAACACAGACTACATCACAGCATGATGGAGGGAGTCCCAGAATAAGGAAAAGCAAGAAGATCAGGAGACGTGAAGAAATATGGACATGGGAAAGGAAAAGAGATTTAATATAGTGTAATATTTATGCAAAGGAGAAAGCAAAACTAACCAATACAAAAAGAGCAGCACCAAAGATATTTGAAGAGAAATACAGGCAAAGGAATCCGGATATGGAAAACTTTACAATACAAAAAATAAGAAGACTAAGAGGAAAAGTAGAAAAAGAGATTAGTAATGGAGAAATGAAAGAAATAGAAACTGAGGTTATGGAACAGCTGCAAAGAGAAGGATTTAGTGAGAAAATCGAATGCAGAAAGCACCACAACAGGATAGAACAATGGATATCCAAATTAAGGGGAAACCAGTAGAACAGGAAGCAATTTGTCAGATGCTATATCAAGATACTTTGGAGCCTTCCACAGGAAATCAGTATAAATGTTCACTTGAAGCTAGACAGCAAATGAAGGAACAGGAAACTGTGGAAACTGATGCAGTCAATGTTGAGGAGTAGTAGGCCAGTGAGTTCCCATATGATAGAGCAACGGATGGCGCAGGATGAAGTTGAAGAGAATGTGTCATAGGAAGATGCTATAGAATCTTCTATAGAATGCCCACAGGAAATGAAAAATAAGGGATGTGTCCTCAGTTTGGAAGAAAATTAGTTAAGAGAAGAGTTTCTTGATTTAATAGACATAGACAGATATATCAAGATCAATGAAAGAAATAGACTGCAGTAGGTTAATAAAACCCCAAAAGTCAGCAGTCTGATAAAACAAATGAACGCAGCAACTAGGACTGTCCATAGAGATCTATGCGATAAAACAGAAGTAAACAGAATGTATTACTGTGCTGCTAAGTTAATAACTGATAAAGTTCTATCATAGGAACACAGGGCACCGAGGAAAAGCAAGGGGAAAAAGCAAATATCATCATGGAAATATCAGAGAAAACTATTAAACAGCTATGACAAGAAGTGTCACTGTTAGAAGATTATAGAAGAGGGAACAGATCAACAACAATAATAAGAAAGATAGATGTGATAAAAGCAATGCACAGACAGACTAGGATCTATCATGTGCTATCGCAAATAACAAACTAAAAATTTCAGCACAGGCAGAAAGACTTAGAAGATACAAAGATAAATATAAAGGAAAAGTACAAAATAACCAATTTATTGATCCAAAAAATGTTTTATAGAGGATTGGGAAATAAGGTAAAAGAAATTGAAAGACCGCCAAAAAAAGAAGAAATAGATACATTTTGGAGAAGTATCTATGAAGATCCTGTGGAACATATCAAAGATGCTAAATGGATAGAAGAAGTAAAAGAAAGAATAAGAGGTTAAAGGTACAGGATATGAAATGGGATGAAGTAACAGCCAGAGAGATTGAAACAAAGTTAAGAAAAGCCTCTAATTGGAAAACCCCTGGCCCAGATGCAGTACCTAACTTTTGGCTTAAAGTATTAACTTCTTTGCACAAGGATTTAGCCATGAGTAAGAACTATTTATATGGGCACCCTGAACACACACCACACTGGTTAACAACAGGAAAAACAATGCTCTTACTTAAGAGTGAACCTGCAAGCTACCCTAAAAATTATAGACCAATAACTTGTCTTCCATTGACGTATAAACTACATATGGGAATTGATGCCAACAGAGTTTAGTCATTTAGAAGAAAACTCAATTATGGCAGTAGAACAAAAGGGCAATAAAAGAAAGTCATATGGAACAAAGGATTGTTTGTTGTTAAATAAAGTTATAGTGGAGAACTGTAAGAAAGGGAAGAATCTAAGTATGGAATGGCTTGACTACAAAAAACATTTGAGAGTATCCCACATTCATGGATAAAAGACTGCTTAAAAATGTATAAGATACACACTGCACTGATTGATTACATTACAGTAACCATAAAACAATGGCAGACCACTTTGCAATTAAGCCATGATAAACGACAGATTATTATCCCAGGGATAAAAATTCAAAGGGGATATTCCAGGGTGACTCTCTGTCACCATTGCTCTTCTGCCTTGCCATTAATCCATTAAGCTGTTTACTTAGCTTAGGCCATGGCTACAATTTGGCTCCTAGAAAACAACAAAGTCTTATGACTTGTCATCTTCTCTTTGTCGATGATTTAAAACTGTATAGCTCATTAGATGAGAAACTGAAAGCACAGCTACAGGCTGTCAAAACTTTTTCAGATGATATTGGAATGTCATTTGGTCTTGATAAATGTGCAAAAACAACCTTCAAAAAAGGAAAACTGCAGCACCAGGAAAACATCAGTTTGGGACAAAAATGGATATAAAAGAACTTGAGCAAGAGGGAGTGTATAAATACTTGGGAAGTGATGAAGGATCAGCAATAAAACATGAACAAATATGAATAAAACTCAGTAAGGAATACTTCAGAAGACATAAATTAATCATGAGAATAGCATTGACATCTAGGAACAAGATCCAAGGTATAAATAAATTTGCTCTTCCTGTCCTAACTTACAGTTTTGGAGTGACTGACTGGCCCCAAAAAGTCTTGGATAGACTGGATATTAAAGCAAGAAGGATGCATCATACTCACCAAATGATTTATAAAAATCAGTGTATACCAAGATTATATATTCCCCGTTCCGAAGGAGGGATGGGCCTCCTTGAAATTGATTACATGTATAAATCTGCAAGCATGGGACTCCACACATCTCTACTGACCTCACAAGAGCCAAATGTAGTGAAAGTTTTGAAACATGAGGAGAATAAATCTAAGATGATGTCTCTGCTTAATCTAGCAGAAGCATATCAACATCAAGCAGGAATGGAAATCATACCAGAAATGGATAAAAAACAGGAAGCAACCGAATCTGCTAAAAAAAAAAAACAAAAAGGAAAGAATATAAGGTGAAGGACCAGATGAGAAGGCAAGAAATTTGAAAAAAAAACATAAATATAGTTGCAAGCATAGAAAACTTCTGGAAGAGCATCATGTTGATCAAGAACGAACACAGGAACGGTTAAGGAGAGGCGAATTCAAACCAAGAAATGAAAAGTTAACATTGGCAGCCCAAGATAGTGGGGCTACATACACGCTGGTTTACAAAGTCCATTGAACATGTGGGAGAAACAGACAAATAAAGCTTTTGTAAAACCGAATTGGAAACAGTCACACACCTTGTTGCTGGTTGTGACACACTAATGGCAGAGGGACTGTATACTGAAAGGCATAATAATGTGTCAAGACTGCTGCACTGGGGATTGTGCAGACATTATGGTACTGAAATGGCTGAAAAACACTGGAAACATGAGCCACAAAGCATCATAGAAAATGATGAAGTTTATATCACATGGGATCACCCTTTACCAACAGTTCAAAAGATAGATGCTAGAAAACTATATATAGTTGTCCAAGAAAAGAAGACAAAAGTAGCATTGATCATTGAAATTGCCACACCCAGTGACTACAGTGTCTTGCATACAGAGAGACACAAAGTCATAAAATACCTGGATCTGCAGGCAGAAACGAGAGCCATGTGGAAGAAAGAAACCCAGACAGTTCCAGTAGTAGTAGGAGCAATGGGTCTCATAAAAAAATAATCTACAATTGTATTTAGATATGTTACTAATCCATGTAACCCCGTACGAATTGCAGAAGGAGTCATTACTGACCACATAGCAGGTGCTGCAAAGTGCACTTTTGGCTGACATCAAAGAGTGAAACAATACTAATTTCATGAACTTTAATTATATTTTGACTTACGAATGGGGTCCATTCCCATCATGGTATTAGAAACCCAAAAGACTTGGAGAAATTAAAAAGACATTGCTGTGTTTTGCAACTTAAGACAGACATGTTCACTGTACAAGATTGCATTTGGGTGATTGTTATGGAGTACATTAGTACTGCATGAGCAGTTCAAGAAAAACATTCCACATGTTCCAAGATGGTGGTCGTCCTGTAAACACCTTATCCACAGAGCTCTCATTCTCTAATACCTAAAAACCAGGAAGAACCTAAACCTTTGGATTAATAAAGAAACTATCTGATGAAGAAAACCTACTAGACTATAAAGAATATGACAATCTGAACACCTGAGCCTTAAAAGGTCTAAATTTAGCCCTACTTCTCTATACTGCTCTGGATATTACCAGCCATGTGTACTATGCAGGCCTGAAAACATTCTAAAACTCTTAGCTATATACAAGAGACAGCAGTAACTCCAAATATAATGGATAAAGAACAAGACACCATGGAGACACAAACTATAAAAACAAAACTATCAATGATAGCCTCTCCGGAGAAAGAAACTGGTTCTAAACAGCAAAAAATAAATAAACAAGCACTAGAGTCTATCAAAACGAGCACCAAAACCAAGCCTGAATCAAGTTTTCACATGGAAGAACTCAAGGATGCCCTTCAGCCAATACAAACAGTGATGAAAGGCTTCTCTGAACAACTTACAAATTTTGGCACCTTAATTAACCAAATAGTGGAGCGTGTTGACACATTGGAACAAAAAACACTCTCAAACGAAATACAAATTCAATCCCTAAAAGTGAAGGTCCACTCCAAAACATCATCGATACATGAGCTGCAACAAAAGCTTATTGACCTTGAGGCTAGGTGCAGATGTAATAACATCTTAATTATAGGTATCTCTGAATAATTTGAAAACAATCAGCTAATTAGCACTGTAAAGCAAATCTTCAATCACTTTCTTAACCCAGAGGATGACTCAACAGAAATAATAACTGAGTGGGCCCATCGTACTCCCTACAGGAAACACGACTCAATGATCCTTCGACAAGTATATGTCAAACTCCTAAACTTCCAAGATACCCATAGAATCCTTTCAGCTGTGAAAAAGCAAAAAATACTTACGTGGAACACCTACAAAATTACCTTTTCACAGGATCTTCCCCTTGCCATAAAAGAAAATAGATGGACACTGGCTCCTTTTTGCTCGGATCAAATAAAAAGAGGCCTTAAGTTCCAAATGCGCTATCCCAGCACGCTAATTTTTTATAATAATGATATAAAAATTGCCATTAACTCACCTAAGGAAGCAAATTCTGCATTCATTAAGTGCTTTGGCAGATCCCCTGAAATGTAAACTTTCACCGACAGGAATATAAGCCACATAATCGGCTCTGATATGTTGCTATTCCCCTAAAAATGCATACTTTGGTTTTAGTAACACAGAATAACTTACACAAATAGAGACAAAGTATTTATTTTGTCGACCTTATCTGTTTAGGCTGAATCGAGCTTACAGTATACTGTTTCCTAGAGGGAGGCACTTTTTGCACACTTCCTGTCTTCGCATAAATACTGCTCTTCCTGCAAATAACTTATTCTGTCTCTTCAGACCATAGTTTTACAAAGAATTCCTTAAAGGGATATACTTTTTGCATGGTTGAGTGCATGCTGGTCTCCAATTTAAAAGAAAGGACGTCTGCATTAAGAGAACTATGAGTTCTGTGCACACCAATCTTTGTCTTTTCATCAGATAAAGAAACGGAGCCACATAGCTTCTCTAAAGTTTTGTACCTGTCAGTAGCGTGTGTTAAGACATGTTGAAGGTTTTTTTAGGTCTAAATCCATCAGCTTTCTACTACCAGAACTTTTTGATACATTGATATTTGTACAGTTCTTAATAAGTATTTAACTTTGAGTTTTGAAATACAGTGCCTGCATAATTCTACAGATGGCACCATCATTACACTTATGTAGGCTAGCCATGGATCATTTGATCGAATTAACTACAGTAGCAGATATTACCATTTGCTAGTGTTGTACAGCAGGAACAATAGGGGTGTATACAAATAAAGTTATCAAAGTTGGGGGCAAAAGTAGATTTAAAGGTAAACTTGTTTTATTACAGCACAGTGTCAACCTTTGTTTTTTGAATACTGTGGTTAATTTTGAAGATCAGACACCAGATTTTTACTCAAAGAGCTACTTAAGGCTTACACCTAAAACACCACATGAGTGGCCATAATGCAAGTTGTTAAACTGAAAACTGTTGTACTCCAGCACCAGGACCTATATACAGATATTTTGGAGGCAGCAGAGAGATAGAGTTTATATACTTCATTTAAAATGGCCGTTAAATATAAGTACTTTACTGGCTTTACTGGAGTCATTCTTTTTAATACATCTACATCCAGCTACCCATGAGCCTCTTAGAGAGAGAGAGAGAGAGAGAGAGAGAGAAGGGGAAAGTGGATTATGTTGAAAATAAGGTCTTACTGTGGTTCCCTCTCACACTCTGGAATGGGCTAGTAGTTGGTTCTGGATGGTGGTACAATTTCAATTGTTAAAATGCAAAATGTCTGATGATGTTGTTAGCAGACTGAATTCTTCCCTTTTTATTGTGGTAGCCATGTCATTATATAGGGATGTGTTTATAATGTTGTGATAACTTCGCAATCTAAAAGTTGAAGAGCTCTAATGTTTGCTCTGAGTAGATTACTGTTCCAATAATTCGTAATATGACTTCTACTTGCAAGCTGTATTTAGTAGCTCAGCAATGCTCACTAACACCATACAAACATAACCCTTACATTGATGGTCTGCAATCCATCTGTGAAAAGTTTATTTACTACTCTACCTTGCAGAGTATAGTTGAGTAGTATTGAGTATTGAGTTTTGCAGATTATGGAGATTTTTTCTTAAACAAACCAGTTATACTGTGATTCTTTCCTCGTAAGATTCTCTCACATACTTGCAGTCAGATAGTGTTTATTTTAAAAATCTAAAATTTAAATTTAAAACTCACACAATGTATAGTATATTTATGACATCTTGTACAAGTTAATATTAATCTTTCTTACCTAGTTTTATACCTTTTTTTTTTTACTTGCACATTCTAGCCTTGCAAGACATATAATAGACAACAGGCTGTGTTGTACTAGAGTTGTATTAGACAATGGCTGTTCTTTTATTCCTATTTTTCCCTGCTATTCCAAATATACCTCATTGACCTATCTATACTCATGAAGGTTCCTCCTTCTATACTGTCACAAAAGAGTTACCATGTGGATTGTGGGCTTATGGTCTAGGATGATCAGTTCTGAGACGCTGATGATTTTGCATATAATTTTATTTAGTATGTTTAGACTGTTTTTATTAATGTACCTGTTTACACTCATTCACTTACTTTCTACTTTGATTGACTAAAGTTCTTACTCTTGTATTGCTCCTTCAATTAGGGAGGGAAGGTGGGTAGGCACTGGATTAACGATGAAGGAGTATGTTGCTACCATTCTACCATATACTTTAAGACAAAAATACCTAATGCATTCTGGACCTTCAATAATAATAGACATCTTCTATACTCAGATATAGCTGGGGAAACAGATTGCTAACATTTTACTCAAAATATTGTCTTTTTGAGATTTAATCCTTTTAATCATAATTTATGGTTTGTATAATAAATTCCTGGAATGTAAGGGGTCTTAAAAACAAAAAAAAGTAAAACCTTTTAATGCACCTGTTGTTTAAATCTCAAGTGAATGTCTATTTTATTCAGGAAACCCATATTCCTAAAAAGGATTGGATTAAGGACATTAATAGAAAATGGATAAAGTCATTAATTGCTGTCAGAGACAGCTCAAACTCAAAAGGGGTTATTATTATCATTAAAAAGACATTTCAGGAAATCATAATGGATTATAAATTTGACAAAAAATGGGAGATGGTGTCTCTTTACATCTTTGAAACCCTAAATCTAACAAACCAGTTCTTTTTCTGAACATATATGCTCCTTGCACTAAGCAGCAGGATTTTATCTTAGGAATTTATAACATTCTCTGCTCGTTCCCAAACTACCAATATATAGTAGGAGGTGATTGGAATGCAGTTAAGACACAGTATTAGACCACACCAGCAAGTCAAAATCTTACAATTTTCAAGCTTCCACCACAGTTGGGGAATTAATGTCAGATATAAATTTAGTGGCCCCAATCTTATTTAGCAATAACCTAAGTAAAGATAACCTTTATACTTATTTTTCGAAATGTTATAATACTTGGTCCCATTTAGACATCTTCCTAATATCAGAATCCCTAAAAAACCTTGAGATAAAATTTTACACAGAATCTAGATTCTTATCGGATCATGCTAGAATCTCTCTCAGTCTTGAATTTGCAAACAAACCACTATCAGGTTACTTTTGTAGTAACTGGACCTTGAATAGCAACTTATTATTTAAAAAAGACATTCTCCAGGAAATCAACAAAAGTTTATTAGAGGTAGAAGAAGACTTTGAATTTATTAATATACCACTAGATATACAATGGGTGGCCTACAAAGCAAAATTAAGAGGGTTCTTAATTCAAAAGGCTTCTTTCTATAAAAAAATAAACAAAGAGAAAGAAACTAACTTAATCTCAAAATTATCAGTTCTAGAAAAGAAACATAAGTTATGTCCCGACCCTGAACTAGGAAAAAAGATCAATGTTATCCAAGTAGAATTATTAGAGCTACACCACCATAACTATTCTCTTCAAGAACAGAAACACTTAGCGTATTTCTCTGAATAGGCACAAATACCATCCAAAACCATAGCAAGAATTATCAAAAACAGACAGGGCCCCACTAAAATTCCTTTTCTATACTGCCAAAATTAAGTTTTATAATTCTGATTTGGACATCACAGAACTATTTTACAATATATTCTCTTATATATATGGTAGAAAGAGCAATTCTTTGGATTCATCCCAAACAGCGAGTTATTTAGATAACCTCATATTCCCAAAACTCAACAAGGAACAGCAAAACTCTCTCTCAGCACCACTTGAGCTGCAAGAAATTACTGACACCATTAATAGCATTAAACTGGGCAAATCACCTGGTCCAGATGGCTTCACATCCAATTTTTATAAAACTTTCAACCCAAAAATATCAGCCATCCTTCTAAAGTTTTTTAATTTCATCATTTTTAATGGTATATCAGACCCTCACTGGAATAACTTTAAAATGATTCTTATTCCAAAAAACAATCAGGACAGAACTAACCCACAAAATTATGGGCCCATTTCCTTGATTAATGTGGATATTAAGATACTTTTTACTATCCTGGCTAAAAGACTTAAAAGGGTATTACCATTCTTGATTTCTCCTGATCAAGCAGGATTTATGCCTAAAAGACATACCTGGGATAACACTCTTACGCTAGACTCCTTAATAAACCTAACAGAAAAGGATAAAATCCCAATATACACGCTTACCCTTGATGCTTGTAAAGCATTTGACAGGGTCAATTGGAATTTTCTTTTTTTACCTTTACCACATTTCAATATCCCTAAAGAATTTTCCAACATTTTAAAAACCCTTTATAAAGACTCCTTTACCTATTTATATATCAACAAAAGGTGAACTGACCTAATTAAAATAACGAATGGCACTCGTCAAGGATGCCCGCTATCCCCTTACCTTTTTAATTTATTTATTGAACCCTTCTTTCTATATATCTCACAAAAGACTTTCCATACTGTCCCCTTAGTTCTTAATACCAGAACCGTTTTGTCAGCCTGTGCAGATTATCTTAACCTTTACTTCCAATATCCACTTACCGACCTGAGGAAAATATTACAGGCGGTTAATAATTTTTCAACAGTATCTGATTATAAAGTTAACTATAAGAAGTCTTACATTTTCCCCATCAACCCATCAAACCATAAAACTAATTACTTTCTGGAATCCCCCTTCCAAACAACCTACTCCCTTAAATATCTAGGGATAACTTTTGAGCATAATCAGATTTCATCTTTTCAAAACAATCTTCTTAAATTATGGGCAAAAATCACTCAAGACTTACATAGATGGCAGCAACTGAAACTCTCCCCACTATCTAAAGTTGCGATTGTGAAAATGAACATTTTTCCAAGAATCCTATATCATCTTAATGCATCTAACCTCATTATTACAAATAATTTTCTTACCAATTTATCCAAAGAACTAGCCAAATTTATTTGGTCTCCAAAATCGGTCAGGATATCTTATACCAAGTTGACCTATCCAAAAGAGAGGGGCAGTCTCAGTTTACCAGATCTTCATTTATACTACAAGATCATATGTGCCAATAGAATCATGCTAATTTCAAGCCTGAACTCAGGCAACATTAAGTCCTCTCCAACCTGGGTACATATTTGGCACAAACAAAAGTGATTTTAACCCAAAAGCGCTCCCTTTCCTTACACCTTATAATCTTAAAATCATCAAAATACATAACACTTTGAAGCATAAGGTAAGAGCATTGCAAGACATGTTTAAGATTACCAAGCTGGGAAAGGTGTTACCTCTCTTACAACCACTCCATCTAAATCCTAACATAAAATTAAACAACAAACCAATTAACCTTACAGATTTCCACCTTATCAAAGATTGTACAGTGTGGTATATATGCAACTATAGTAACCAAAGTATTCCCATTTTACATGTAACTCTCAAACTAAGCTTCAAATACACTGTCCTTATCCGACGAATCAGAGAAGCCATTCTTCCCATAATAAATAATCTATCTGTTAACATTGAGGACATCAACAAACTATCTAAAATTATGAATTCATTTCTTAGCAGTGAGAAAATGCTTTCCAAAACATACAAGCTTATCTCTTCAATGATACATAACTCAGGATGTCTATTCTCTAAATACTGGAATGAACATGGTAAAGCATTCACGGATGAACAAAAACTTAAGGCAATAAGAAACACTTTAGACTTTGTTCCCTTTAAAAGTCTCACATATACACAACTAATGATTAATAATAATACATATTTTACCCCAGTTATCTTAAATAAATTTAACCCTAAACGTTCCCCAGCTTGCCCATGCTGCTCTTCTCCACAAGCGGATCTTATGCATGTGCTATAGTTCTGTGTTCACACTCACAAACTATGGTGTTCTCTAAAATTACGTTTACAAAAGATGGGTTATCAGAACTCCACACTGTGTTGGGAGCTCGCTATCCTCAATATGTCGAATTTGGCATTACTTAAAATAGAGCAACACATATTAATTGCTCTATGCACACTTGTTAAACTATATATCACAAAAAACTGGCTAGATTGCACGAAACTCAGTTGGGATGGTTTTAGAGAAATGGCACTAAAATACCTCTCTTCACAAAAGCTTATCATTAGGGGTCCTAGGAAAAGAGTATATTATCAGAAATTCTGGAAAATGTTATTTAACCAGATCCTAAATTATTAGGTTTAATGAAGATTCAGTAAATAGAAAGTTATTTACCTTGGTAATTCACAGGTCTAAGAAGTTCATCAAGGATTTTTCCACATTCTAAAATCTAATGGTAGCATTGCTGTAGATAGTGTATATAGTTAATAGCTTTTTTTTTCTCTGTGTATGTTAACTCATATGACGCTACTATGTAAGTCATTCTTGATTGTTATTGTAAATAGATAAGAATGTTTTCAAACATATACAATGCTATTATGTGCTTTACAACTGCACTTGTATTATCTTTGGTTGCACAAAAGAATAAAAATGTTATTTGAAAAAAAAAAAAGAAAAACATTACACAGCTCTGCATAATGTAACTGTATCAGCCCTAGAAGCAGTCTTGATTACATTGTAAAATGTAACTCCAACAGCTGTAGGAGAAAAACATATTGCAATGTTAATGCAAAAATCTGGATGCACTCTGGAATGTATGCAAACTGCAACATTCCTTAGAGGACGACTTCATGTCACTATAAGATGTAACTGCAATCCTTTTGAAAAAAATCTGCATGGCACTGTAAAAATAAACTCACCAGAAAATAGAAAGGATTGTGAGGAAGTGAAAAATGAAATTGCATTAGGTCATGGAAAATATTGTGATGAATTGTTAAATATAACTGCACCCCTGTAGAAAACTATTTATTTTATTTGATTTATTTTGTTTTGTTTACTTGGTTTGTTCGACTAGATTTAGTCAAACCCCTTTACAGTGAAGTCTAGGGGAGAAAAGTCCCAACATATTACAAATATTTTTAAACAGATATTCAGTAATATGTATATGAACAGGCATTAAATAATACACATTAACAATTACAAATACAGTTGCTAATTAGATTGCATTCATATGAAAGTAGAGACAATTATTACAGTGTAAAAGGTAATCATGTATTAGCATTATGTTGAACATTGAGCATCTGAAGAGGTTTATTAGTGGGTTTGTCAGATATAAAGAAATTCTGTCAGGTAACTTAGAAATCCAAAGACATTGAGGTGAGGGAAGGAAATAGGTAGGGCAGAACATGCAACTACTGTAGTAAAGAGGTGGGGTATAAAACAATTTCGGAGAAGATTAAATAATGTGGCTATCATAAGGTTTGTATTAGAAGTATAATTACTCTATAACACTTTAAAATGTAAATCAGGAAATTAATTAACACTGCAATAGCATTGTGCTGTAGGCTAATGAGCAACTATTAAAGACACTACAAAATATAAATGTAAAAGTACAATGTAGAAATGTAGAGAGTACCTGCAAATACAATACAAAAGCAAATACAATACAAAAGCATGCACTGTGAAATGTAATGCACCAGCTAATGCATAACTACATCAGGCACAGAAAAATAAAAGGGCATCAGTTCATGGAACACACTGTGATCCACTGTAAGAAGTAATGTATCAGCACATAAGTGCATTATGGGATACTATAATTTAAGGGTTTCCTTAGGCAGCCTTGTCTGAAAACCCAAGTGTGTTAGGATATGGCATGAGAGGATGTGAGGTAGGTTTTAAGTAGAGAGAGTGGGGTGGAGGTATTTAAGGCCTGGAGTGAGGGATCTCAGTCTCTTTGGTAAGGGTGTTATGCTGAGTAGCATCTTGTCAGCTTCCAGGGTGACTGTAACCCATCTTGGTATCTTGTGAGTCAGATAAGCCTAAAACTTGGTAATAAACCAGAGGTAAGTTTATTTATCCCAATTTATAAGTCAGTAGTGTGGATTTAGCATGTGGATGTGACAGTTTTAGCTAGTAAACATTTGTTGTAGCATATCTGCTGGAGCGTATCTCCAAGGGCCTCCACTGAAAATGGGTTTTGCCCTGTTGGGCTTTCCTGGTCAACAAAGATAAATAGATAATAATAAATAATTTTGGGATTTCAAGTTAGGGATGGGGCCACTCCAGGAATATGGGCTGGTTGGGCAAATTAAACTCTTCATTGCAGGCAGTTCAGCATCATTGACTTCGCAGGTCACAGCAGTCACATTGGTGTAATCACTCCTCCTTCCTCCATCATTGACCTAGCAGGTCACAGCAGTCACATTGGTGTAATCACTCCTCCTTCCTCCATCATTGACTTAGCAGGTCACAGCAGTCACATTGGTGTAATCACTCCTCCTTCCTCCATCATTGACTTCACAGGTCACAGCAGTCACATTGGTGTAATCACTCCTCCTTCCTCCAATATTGACTGCACAGGTCACAGCAGTCACATTGGTGTAATCACTCCTCCTTCCTCCATCACTGACTTCGCAGGTCACAGCAGTCACATTGGTGTAATCACTCCTCCTTCCTCCATCATTGACCTAGCAGGTCACAGCAGTCACATTGGTGTAATCACTCCTCCTTCCTCCATCATTGACTTTGCAGGTCACATCAGTCACATTGGTGTAATCACTCCTCCTTCCTCCATCATTGACCTAGCAGGTCACAGCAGTCACATTGGTGTAATCACTCCTCCTTCCTCCATCATTGACTTCACAGGTCACAGCAGTCACATTGGTGTAATCACTCCTCCTTCCTCCATCACTGACTTCACAGGTCACAGCAGTCACATTGGTGTAATCACTCCTCCTTCCTCCATCATTGACCTAGCAGGTCACAGCAGTCACATTGGTGTAATCACTCCTCCTTCCTCCATCATTGACTTTGCAGGTCACATCAGTCACATTGGTGTAATCACTCCTCCTTCCTCCATCATTGACTTTGCTGGTCACATCAGTCACATTGGTGTAATCACTCCTCCTTCCCTTTCTTTTCTGTCATCATAGTTTTACTTTCTTGTCACAAGGATAAAATGACAAAGCTTTTAATATTTAGGTTCATAGGTTGATAGGTAGGTACTAGGCTATCGGCTCTAGGGCCCATACAAGCCTAGCCAAAAAATGTACCCTGGCTTTCGCCACCCAAGAAAATTATTTTCCTGTGCCCCTGTCGAGCAGAGCCACAGAAGTGATCCCCGGGGTGAATTTCCCATTTCCCATCCAATCATCAAGATTTTTCTTGAAGAGTGCTAATGAGGAGCTCTGTTTGACATAGATAGGTAGTCTGTTCCAGAGTATGGGAAGTCTCTGGGACAGGAATCTATCCCTCCAGCATGTTCTGTTTATTGTGGTGACAAGGTTTAGGTCCCTAGAGCATGTAGCTCGAAGGGATTAGGATTTCTTTAAGTGGAGCATGTCCAACAGCTCTGGGTTTGATATAGCTTTGTATGTTAGGCAGAGATCGGCCCTGAGTGACCAATATGCGATGGAGTAAAGCTGTAGTTTTTTGAGACAGTCAGCATTGAGGCCAGTAATCCTCTTTGTGAGGTATTTCTGTGGTCTTTCCAGTTGTTGTAGATGTCTTGTGAGGTACATACCAAAAGGGGCATTGTACTCTATAATGGGTCTAATGAGTGATGAGTAGAGGGGAACAATGACCTCTTTTTTTCTGGATGAGAATCCTTTTGTGATGAGACGAGCCACATAGAAGGATTTCCTGACCACTGTGGCGATGTGATTATCAAAGGAGAGACTACTGTCCACCTGTGTCCCAAGGTCTCTTATCACATTTTTGGCATTAAGTAGACTACCAGCTATGGGGTAGTTCATGGGTACAGAGTTTTTACCAAAGGGGATGACAATACACTTTTTGGCATTGAGCTTCAAGCCATGGCTTTGACACCAGGTATCTGTCTCAGTGAGGCCCTTTTGTAGTTTGTCCATATCATTAGAAGTTTTGATTATGGCTCCTAGTTTGCAGTCATCTGCAAACTTTGTTAACCAAAGACCTTCTGTGTTGGCCTGCACTTCAGAGAAGTAGATACCAAACAGGAGAGGACCCACGACTGAACCCTGTGGAACTCCACTTGTCACTGGTCTGATGGATTTGGAATCCGTTACTTTCACAGTGTGGGTTCTGTCCATGAGCCAGTTGGCAACCCATCTTGTGACATAGGGATTTATACCTAGTTTAGTGAGCTTATTTATAATTCCAGAGTGGGGGGTGGTGTCAAAAGCCTTGGCGAGATCTAGATAAGCTGTGTGAACCATTTTACCCTCATCTATGGCTTTGGTGACTGCTTCAAAGAAGTCAATCAGGTTTAGGAGACATGATCTGCCTTTTACAAATCCAAACTGGGTAGGGTCCAGAGTTTGGAGATTACCAATGTCTTTGCTTATGAGTTCCACGATGATATGTTCCATGGCCTTGCAGACCAGGCTCATCAGGTTAATGAGGCGGTAGTTCCTGGGGTCCGTCGTGGCTCCCCTTTTGTGGAGTGGGATAACCATTGCGGTGCGCCATTCAGTGAGTACAAAGCCTGAAGTGAGGCTATGACTGAACATGGTACTTAGGTAGGGTGCCAGTTCATTCTGTAGTTCGTGAAGAACGCAGCCTGGGATATTGTCAGGTCCCATGGATGCTGTGTTCTTGGCTTTGGAGAGTGTGTTTTTTACCTGTGCAGCCGTGATTATAGGAACTTTGCATTCTTCCGGTATAGAGATGGGCCCTCTAGGGGGTGAGAAGGGGGTAAAGTTAGCACTGAACCTATCTGCTAGGATGTTGGCAATATCAGTTGGTTCTGTATATTTAGTGCCATTGTGTTGTAACTCAGAGCAGATCTGAGTGTTCCCATTTAGATTCTTGACATAGCTATAGAATGCTTTGTGGTTGTCTTTAGAGTCAGTGTCAATTTTGTTTTCGTAACTAACTTTGGAGGATTTTATGAGGGATCTCAGCTTCTTACTGAGATTGACCAGGGAGTTCCTCCAGTCATGGGATTTTACTCTTTTTTGCAACAGTTTCTTTCTTCTGTTGTAGAGTTTGTTTATGGCAGAGGACCACCAAACTGGCTTCCTTTTTTTTACTTCGCTATTTGAGTATGTATTTATGATCTAGGAGTCACGCATCCATATAACGAATACAATAGGGGTGCACGTGATGATGTGACATATTGCCATCTGTGCCAGGGAGAATACTATGGGGTGGGGGTTGTACTCAGCCAGGTTTCCTCAGAAGGAGCAACACTCAGTTGTATATCTCAGCCGTAGACTTCAACCCAGGAAGGAATGTTATGCAGCTGTAGACAAAGAATGACTAGCCATAGTATGGGTACTGCAAAAACTTCAGCCCTATCTGTATGGAAGGAAATTTCTGTGTTTACAGACCACAATCCCTTAACATGGCTACATCAAGCCAGCCAGCAAAATGCAAAGTTATTAAGGTGGATCCTAGGATTGTAGGTATATGACATGACAGTAAAGCACCTTACTGGGGTCAACATGCCAATGCAGATGGGCTGTCAAGACAAGGTATGGGTTAATGTGTTCCCAGACAGGCCCATTTCTCTCAAGCAATGTTTTCCCAGGGTCACTTGAAAAACTAGTTGAGTCTTCAAAGAGGGGGAGATATGTGATGATGTGAGGTATTGCCATCTGTGCAGGGGGAGACTAGGGCAGTGCATGTATAACATATGCCAGCATAGTTAGCTGGAGTTTTCTGAGTAACTTTCTGTCATTTGACTATTACACTGATTTGTACAGATTTGTAAATAGCATTCTGTCATTTGACTATCACATTGACTTGCACAGATGCTTATGTTACAGATGTATCAACAGTGTTATTATTACTGATTAGATGTTTATGTTTAAACAAAGAATTCTATAATTTTCAAATACTGCAACAGATCTTAGTAAAGCTCTGACTCTATACTCTACCACAGTCATGTGATTAAATGTGATGTCATTCTATAACCATCACTGAGGGGAAGGAACTCACAGATCAGCTTGTTTTGTTTTCTTTGGAACCTGATATAAAAACCAATGACAGTTGGTCAGTTAGTTGAGTTCAGTTGTAATCAGTTATAAGGTGGAAGCTCATCAGTTTGCCTTGATGAAGTAAGCATCTCAGCATCCAATCTTGCCTTGCTGTATTAATTAAATTAGATAGGGAACAGTTCTTCTTTAGACAGTTAGGAATTACAGTGAGATTAGCTAAGTAGTATTTTTCTGAATCTGATTGAATGTGTCCAACTGTGTTATTTTTATTTCTCCTATGACTGAAACTCTGCATGCACTTAGATACTGAATATGCTAATGTTTTCTATTTTATTATTTATTATTAAATATTTTATACCTTTCATTGTGGCTGGTCTTTTAGAGATTACCTTTAACATCTTGAGAATACTTGTGCTTATTTTAGTGATGCCTTGGCCACTCCGAAAAGCCTTGCTGCTTGGGTTACACTCTCCCATTTATATTAGAATTGATTTTACCCAGTGCAATTAGATACCCTTGTAAAAGCCTGATCATAGAATCATAGCATCATAGGAGGTTACTAGGCTAATGGCCCTGGAGTCCTTACAAGCCTAGCCAAGAGTTTATCTGCAGAAAAGAAACCTCAGTCAGCACCTGTTGCCCCTGTCAGTGAGGGACCCCTGGGACAAATTTGTGGTTTCCCATCCACTCATCAAGGTTGCGCTTGAAGATGGTCTGTTTGACATGTATGGGAAGGCTATTCCAGAGATGGGGAATCCTCTGAGAGACAAACCTGTCTCTCCAGCAGGTTTTGTTGATGTTGCATTATGATGATATGATAATGACTTACTGGTGGCAGCATCATTACATTATTGTCTGGGCATAGGGGGCACAGTTAGTCTATGCCAGCCTTTAATGGGAGTGAGTGCGTGTGTATGTGTGTGTGTGTGTGTGTGTGTGTGTGTGTGTGTGTGTGTGTGTGTGTGTGTGTGTGTGAAAATCATGTACCCAGGTGTGGGTGTGTCAGTTACTTGGAACTGGGACACAGTGCTCCAAATTGAGTCATGTTTGGGATCTGGAGAGAGAGAGTCAAGTCTCAGGTCTGGGGTGTGCTCCTGGTGTGCTCTTGGGGAAGATTGTGCTTGATACAGAGAGCGAGATGAATTTGAGAATACTGTGTGAATCCATTGCTGTTCTTAGTGACCATCTCTCATTGAGGTCAGTGATGAGGATCAAGGCTCCTTGATTAGTGCCCAGGTAAAGTGGGCTCATCACAATCATCAACCATGTTTCCCCATTTTCTTCATGGGGTCAGAGTATTGTGTCACTTGTTGCTATCTCTTCCTGTTCAATGCTACTCTCCTACCTTCTTTGACATCGCAGGTCTTGTCTCATGCAATCCACCTGCCTCTTTGCTAGACACCCTTGTTTCCTCTTGCCTTCTTCCTGTCACAAATCTTTCTTACCAGATTGTCTTCTGCTTTCTTGCACATGTGCCCAAACCACTGTAATCTGTTCTCTTTGACCTTTTTCTGCAATTGGATCTACTTTGGTTTCTGCTTTTATGCCCTCATTCCTTTGTCTGTCCCATGGTGTGCATCCTACCACTCATCTCAGCACTTCATCTACATCACCAGTAGCTCCCTCAACTGCTTTGCTTTTACTGCCTATGTTTCTGTACCATATAGTTGTACTGGTCACAGTTGCTTTGTACACCTTACATTTCAACTTCTTTGGCATTCTTTTGTCAGGCACTCCCCTGATACTCTGTGCAGATTGGTTGCAGCCCCTCTGATTCTTTCTTTGACCTCTTCATTCAATCTTCTCTTTCCCTCAACCACCCCTGTCCGATACTTGAAACTGTTAACTTTTTCCACTATTTCCCTTATATCTCAATTTTTAGTTTCTTATTTTTCCCATTTGCTGCCATTACAGCTGTCTTATCTGTACTCAGTTGCATCCCATGTTTCTTCAGTTTTGCTTTCCATTCCCCTATCCTTTACTGAAGTTCTTGCTCAGAGTCTGCCTGTAATGCGACATCATTTGCATACAGCTTTGTTGATCTGTCCCCTCCAACCTGATTGCTAATGTAGTCCATCACTAGCATGAACATCAGTGGGCTCAGAGTTGAACCCTGATGCACACCCACTCCCACTGGTTACCCCTCTGTGAGATCAAACAGTATTCGTACTTGAGTCATTGGGTCCATGTACATAGGCTGCACTAATTCTAACAATGTTTTTGAAACTTCAGACCACCATACGGCTGTCCAAATCAGCTTTCATGGAACCTTGTTATATGCTTTTTCCAAGTCTAAGAATGCCCAGTTGGATTCTTTCCTCATTTCTAGCTTTTTCTCAAGTATCTGTCTCACTGCAAACATGTCAGTTGTGCTGCATCCTGATCTGAATCCGAGCTGCTCATGTCCAATCTTACTTTTTACTACTCTGAGTATTTATCAATCACCCTCTCCAAAATTAAAAAAAAAGAAAGAAAAAAGCAGGCTGTGCAGCTATGTTTCTGGGGTAGATAATGCAGTCAGAATCTACAAATTACAAATACAAAGTACAGTGTAGCTAAGCAAATGATTGATTTGCCAAGGTATGTCAAACAAGGACACTTCTTTGGTACTGGTACAGCATTATATGAGGCATTTAATTGCATGATAAAGAAGCTAATCAGTTTGGCATAATATTGTAACAATAAAATATATAAAAGGAGTGAGTTCAATTTAGTCAGATGTTGGTCCATTGTGCTGCAGGGCAAGTATTTCCTTGTCCTTGGTAAATTCAGTGAATCATGGAAGCGATTTTTGCAGAATAAGGGTTGATGATTAGGTGTTCACTGAAAAAAAACTTTTGGCGAACTAATATAGACCCACTATTTATTGGTAGACCATGGGTAGATTTGGGAAATAATAGAGATATGGTTGTTGCAGGTGTGCTGTGCTTTAATGTG
The DNA here is from genome assembly GCF_019279795.1 of Protopterus annectens. NCBI lineage: Eukaryota > Metazoa > Chordata > Ceratodontiformes > Protopteridae > Protopterus > Protopterus annectens. The sequence continues at coordinate 816,489,517 of NC_056750.1, forward strand.
TCTATATTGTCTTACAGATGTCTGTGATAGAGCAGTTAAAGAAGAAACAGGAACTGATTATAGTGCAAGCAGAAGAATTGTTTAAACAAACAGCTGATCATCAGCAGTCCATAGAGAGGACATCCACTGATTCTTTGATACAGTCAAAAGAACAGAACCAGGACAGCTGCTTCTTCAGGTGGAGAAGGGTAAACACCAATGCAGGCATGCCAATAAACAGGGTGAGCCAAGTTCAGATATGCATAGTCCTTCTACATGGCACACCTCATCATAAAAGGGTTCTCATCCAGGAAAAAGAGGTCATTGTTCCTCTATACCCGACACTCATTAGACCCATTATAGAGTACAACGCCTCTTTTGGACTGTACCTCACAAGACATTTGCAGCAGCTGGAAAGGCCACAGAAGTACCTCACAAAGAGGATTACTGGCCTCAAACAAATGCCCTACACTGACCATCTCAAAAAACTCCAGCTTTACTCCAGAGTATATCGCCTACTCCGAGGTGATCTCTGCCTAACAGATAAAGCTATGTCAAACCCAGAGCTGTTAGACATGCTACACCTAAAGAAATCCCAATCTCTCTGAGCTACATGCTTTAGGGACCTAAACCTTGTCACCACAATAAACAGGACATGCTGGAGGGATAGATTCCTGTCCCAGAGACTTCCCATACTCTGGAACAGGCTACCCATCTATGTCAAGCAAAGTTCTTCATTAGCACTCTTCAAGAAAACTCTTGATGAGTGGATGGGAAATAGGAAATACACCCCGGGGATCACTTCTGTGTCTCTGCTGGACAGTGGTACAGGAAAATAACTTTCTTGGGTGACGTAAGCCAGGGAACCTTGTTGGCTAGGATTACACAGGCCCTTGGGCTGGTAGCCTAGTACCGAACCTATGCCCGTGGAATAGCAAGCGACAACAAGGTGATCCAAGTGCAGTAACATCCATGAAGGAACCAGCAACAACAGGGTGATCCAAGTGCAGTTACAACCATGAAGGAAACAGCAACAACAGAGTGATCCAAGTGCAGTTACACCTGTGAAGGAACCAACAGCAACAGGGTGATCCAAGTGTAGTTACACCTGTGAAGGAATCAGCAACAATCCAAGTGCAGTTACATCCATGAAGGAACCAGCAACAACAAAGTGATCCAAATGCAGTTACACCTGTGAAGGAACCAGCAGCCACAGGGTGATCCAAGTGCAGTTACACCTGTAAAGGAACCAGCAACAACAGGATGATCCAAGTGCAGTTACACCCATGAAGTAACCAGAAACAACAGGGTGATCAAAGTGCAGTTACACCCATGAAGGAACCAGCAACAACAGGGTGATCCAAATGCAGTTACACTCATGAAGGAACCAGCAACAACAGGGTGATCAAAGTGCAGTTACACCCATGAAGGAACCAGCAGCAACAGGGTGATCCAAGTGCAGTTACACCCATGAAGGAACCAGCAATAACAGGGTGATACAAGTGCAGTTACACCCGTTGAGTAACTAGCATCAACAGGGTGATCCAAGTGCAGTTACACCCATGAAGGAACCAGCAACAACAGGGTGATCCAAGTGCAGTTACACCCATGAAGAACCAGCAAACAACAGGGTGATCCAAGTGCAGTTACCCCCATGAAGGAACCAGCAACAACAGGGTGATCCAAATGCAGTTACACTCATGAAGGAACCAGCAACAACAGGGTGATCAAAGTGCAGTTGCACCCATGAAGGAACCAGCAGCAACAGGGTGATCCAAGTGCAGTTACACCCATGAAGGAACCAGCAATAATAGGGTGATACAAGTGCAGTTACACCCGTTGAGTAGCTAGCATCAACAGGGTGATCCAAGTGCAGTTACACCCATGAAGGAACCAGCATCAACAGGGTGATCCAAGTGCAGTTACACTCCAGTGGTCAGCAACAACAGGCTGATCTGAGTGCAGTTACACCAGTGAAGGAACCAGCAACAACAGGGTGTTCCAAGTACAGTTACACCCCTGTAGTCAGCAACAACAGTGTAATCCAAGTGCAGTTACACTCACAAAGAACTAGCAAAAAATAGGGTGATCCAAGAGCAGTTACACCCATAAAGAAACCAGCAACAACAGGGTGATCAAAGTGCAGTTACACACATGAAGGAATCAGCAACAACAGAGCGATCCAAATACAGTTACATGTCAGTGATCAGCAACAACAGGGTGATCCAAGTGCGGTTACACCCGTGAAGGAACCAGCAACAACAGGGTGCTTCAAGTACAGTTACACCCTAGTAGTCAGCAACAACAATATAATCCAAGTGCAGTTACACTCATGAAGGAAACAGCAACAACAGGGTGATCCAAGTGCAGTTACACCTGTGAAGGAACCAGCAACAACTGGATGATCCGAGTGCAGTTACACCCATGAAGGAACCAGCAACAACAGGGTGATCCAAATGCAGTTACACCCGTGAAGGAACCAGCAACAACAGGGTGATCCAAGTGCAGTTACACTCATGGAGTAGCCAGCAACAATAGGATGATCCAAATAAAGTTACACCCCAGTAGTCAGCAACAACAGGGTAATCCAAGTGCGGTTACACCCGTGAAGGAACCAGCAACAACAGGGTTATCCAAGTGTAGTTACACTCATGAAGGAACCAGCATCAACAGTGTGATCAAAATGCAGTTACGTTCATGGAGTACTGAGCAACAACAGGATAATCCAAGGGCATCTATGGCCATGAAGTAACCAGCAACTGCATCAGATAATGGCAATGCTGTTGTGCAACAAATGTCTATGGGGTACGGACAAGTTGATAGTAGGAGGTCAGCTAATGTTTTGCACAGTTTGGCTGGAGATACCAGGTTATGACTTAAGGCATTTCTGCAGGTTGCAGACAGGAAGCAAGGTTTGCAAGATAGGTTATACCAGATGGGGGACCTATGAGAGGAGCCAAGTGAGGAAAGGAAAAATCAAGATGAGCTGGTTTCAGATTTCCTCCCATTTTAGCAATTAGGGTTACAGAGAGAGATGCCAATGGATAGCTTTGCAGCTGGTCCAGTGATGCAATGTGCAGTAAGTGCTTTTAGAAAGCAGTCAGAGGACTTTTGTCATGGCACATATCCCCCCAGATTGTTAAGGAGAAGACCTGAAAATGTCAATTTGTGTACATTTTTGAAATGACTGATTTGACTGACACTGATGGCACAGAAAGGATTTCAGAAGTGGTGTCAGTGGGTTTTAAGGACCTCATAGCAACCTTGGCCTGAGAAGTTTAAGATTAGGTCTTGGGAAAATTGGGCATTAGGCTTCGTTTATTTTATGGCAGTGATGATTGAAAAGCTGCCCAATTGGGGTTTCGCATTGTTAGCCTATTGGCAGATGATCAGGGAAGCACCTAGGTTAAGGGGAGGAAATGCTTGGCCTTGGTATGACCAGCATTTTCAGGAAACTAAATGCAGTGGATAAGTCTATAAAATGGAGTGTCATCATGTGGACACATGGTTAAGGACAATGATTGATAAGGCAGGAGTGGGGTCATTATCAGTTCAAGAGGATTCAAGGAATTTGCTTAGAACATGTTGGGCTTTCAGTGCTGGTCAATTTATCTGGACAGTCTGTATTTTTGTTCATTTTGTGGTGGCCCACACGGGGTTGTATGTTGGAGGAAGGAGCAAGGGCAGGTGAACTGGGTGGCTGTCTCCCCTTTGGAAGGTAGCAGACAAGAACAAGGATGATATTTAGGTATGAGGTGTAGAAGAGCTAGTGAAATGCTCTTTTGGAGAGCTTCTAGAAGACCAATATAGGATCTCCTCTATCAGTATTGATAAGATGAGAAGTTGACTAATTTATTGTGTGACTATCCATTGCAGCAAGTGACATGGGAATTGATTGATAGATTTACTAAGGAATTTTTTATTAAGTCACAGGAAAAGGAAGTGAGATTGTATGTAAAAACTTGCAGTCATTAAAAGGCAGGCTGGATATTATGCAGGAAATGTTGAAGAAGGAGATAGTAGCCAGAAGATTATTAGGCCTATGGGAATTCCATCCTTTTCAGAGTTTATGATTTCAGTGTTAGATTTAATTCCTAAGGGGAAAAAAAACTTGAGAGTATAGGGTTATACATCATTTGTCACTTCCAGAAGATTATTTAATTAATGATTGTATTGAAAAACAGGAAGCCCAAGTTCAGTATTTATCACTAGATAAAGAGAGGTAAGGTTGATTAAGGGCTTTTGGATCCTTGGTTAGTGAAACTAGATATGCAGGCAGCTTTTCGGTCCTTACCTGTTAGAAAGGAACACTTGTCTAATTTGGGCAAGGTTTTAAAGGGTAAGTTCTATTTTGATAAAGGCAATGCCTATGGGTTATGTCATTTCTTCAGGACTGGCCTTTGAGTTGGAGGAAGGATATTACATTTTTGGAGTGGGTCTATATTAAAAGACAGAAGAGATGTTTCAGCGAACACCTCCTGGTCAACATGCAATGATTGAACGCACTAAAGTGTGAACACTCAAAACAGTAGTTTCTTTCCCCTGGGAAAGAAACCGCTAGCACAAACACACACACACACACACACACACACACACACACACACACACACACACACACACACACACACACACACACTTTAAAATGTAACAATGTGGGGGGGGCTTCACCCCCACACCCCCCAACATGGGGGGCTGTGCCCCTCACACACCCCTAACTAAATATACCAACTCTGAGATCACACTACAGTGAGGAAAAAAGCAAACACATGGGGATGGCCAACCAATTTTTTTCTCAGGGAAAGAAATTGCTGTTTTAAGTGTTCACGCTTTAGTGCATTCGCTCATTACGTGTCAACCAAGAGGTGTTCGCTGAAACACCTCTTCAGTCTTTTAATATAGACCCTTCTGGAGCTTATGCTTATTTGAACAGCCATGGTGGTATTGTACAAAACATTTTAGTAATAAGCGGCGATAGTTTTTTACTGAGATAATGAGGCAGATGTTCAGGTGTTTTTAGAGGTCGTCACAAATGGGCAGGGTTCAGATGTTATTCAGTAAGACTGTGTGCATTCATTGAAGATTAATTTATTATTTTCTATGAAGCATATGCTTAAGAAAGTAAATGGTGTTGATGATAGTTTATCTCGCTTTCAGTTTCACAGATTTCTGAAGTTTGTCTCATGCAGAAATTGTACCTTCCAGGATTTTTTCAGGAGAGATGGATGATTGGGAAGCTACAGCTAGATAGCTGATTTAGCAGTCTTTGGCAGTTTCAACTAATAAGGCTTATAATGTAGCTTTACATTTTTTTTCAGCTTTTATAGGAGGCTTCTCTGTTTCTGAAAGGTTTGGTCTCTGCCCCTGGTTGTGCAGTATCTGGTGCACAGATGGGAGTTAGTGGAATCAGTGCATTCAGTCTGAGTGCAATCAGCTGTACCGAATGCAGCAGCAAATTTAGCTGGATGGAAGGATTTTACTAAACATCGGACTCTAGAGAGGTTATTGAAAGGCTGCAGGTGGATTAGAGCCCTGGTAGTACATCACAGAATGTCCTTTGCATGAAGACTATTGAGGATCATTTTGCATGTTTTCCTAAGGTGGTACCACCTGGTGGTGTGAAGATTGGTTTTAGATGATTGTCACTGTTGAAATGACACCACAACCCCATGTACAAAAATGGGAAAAGAGGTGTTAGACAGGGGCAGCTCGTGCTATAGGTCTGCGGGACTACAGCCCTCCCACCTGTAAAATGGGTCCCCCACCTGTGCATAAAATAAAGTCCCCAGTCCCCTGTAGAACATATAAAAATAAAAAAATATCTCGGACTCCGCTCATGCGTGCTTAGTTCCTGGCTGCTGAGTTAGGCAGACCAGAACTCCAAGCATGCATGCTCAGGCATTCCTGAGCTCCAGACTGCTCAGTTAGACAGTCTGGATAGGAAAGGGAGTAAACTCCACCCTTCCAACCCAGAGATCTGTGCGGTGACGACCGCACAAACCAGAAGGTCACCAGACTGCATCACCCACAGTCTGGACAACTAGCAGGAGGCTCCAGCCTCCTCACATCTTGTGGGAGACTGAAACCAATATGCATGGGCTAGAGCTGCAGGATCATTCCAGTATGGAGGACCTAGTACAGTGTGGAGAGCAGGGAAACAGGATCTCTGGAGATTTGTGTGTGTGGAGAGTGGGGAAACAGGATCTCTGGAGATTTGTGTGTGAAATGCCCCAGTTGCTTCATGGTGGTGGTTAGAGAACAAGGCTTGAACCCTGTACCTTGGGCCCAAGTGACAAGAGCCTGTATTCCCTACCCACCATCATTTCTAAAACATTTGCAGATTTTTGCCTCATATTTGTACTGTTCCTCATAAAATCTGTGGTTTCTGTATTTTTGTTACTTGAAACAGACAGTAGTGCAGTGGTGCAATGGTACCAGTGTTGCCTGACAGCTATGGGTTGTCTGGCTTGATTCTTGGCTGGGGTGCCTTCTGTGTGGAGTCTGCATGTCCTCCCTGTGTTTTTGTGGATTTGCTCTGGTGTCCTCAGTGGATATTTGCCCCTATTTTTGGACTGTATTCCCCCATTATTGGCTTTGTCCAGATTTTTTGTGCCAAGGTTGAGAGCTATGGTGATAACTGACCTCAGTGAATATGTTTGAGGGCTGTATTCCCCCATTATTGGCTTTGTTCAGGTGTTTTGTGCTAAGATGTTGACAGCTATGGTGAGAACTGAATTCACTAAATGGTAGCCATTTAAGTTTCAGTCTTCCTTTCTTTCATAAAAATAGATGATTTGGCATAGTGGTATGTTGCTCTGGCTGTTTTGCACAGGGACCTGGGTTCAATACTTGGCAGTGAAATGTATGGTGGTAACACAGCATTTTATTCTAGCAACTTTCCAACATTATACAAGCAATGTTTAAAATGTGTCCCTGGTTTTTGGGCTTTTGCCCCCCCCCCAAATAAATGTTGGCTTTGTCCAGATTTCTTGTGCTGCAAACTTTAGAGATAAAGCTGAGGGTCGAGTAGATTTTACAAGGAGCTGAGAGCTGCAGGGGAACAAACGTTTAGTGCTGCTTATGCCGAGTCTGCTTACACTGTAAATAGCACAACAGGTAGTGTACTTGGTTTTGATGCAGAAGGCTGTGGGTTCTACTCCCACAGTAAGTAGATCTATTGATGATATTGTACTCTGTTTTAAAGGGAATAGATGCTGCAGTCCGCTTTGGTGAAGATACCTAGTAACTATGAACCTATTATCAGTTTGCCATCCATTCCCTATTGTGATATTACTAGCATTATAATTTTTTAATGCAACATAAGCAATTTATTCCTCAAGGGCAACAGGCACTTTATTTGTAGATGAAACAATGACATATAAAGTTGTTTGCGAGCAGTAACCTCTTCATTAGTTAACAAAATTCTTTAATGTGGAATTATTTAGATGGCTTTTACTTCTTCAGAGAATGCGCATATTTACTGATACTGGTGGACTGTTGAAGTTTGAGTAGACATTTATGATGGAAATGTTCTGAACTGGGCAGTCCAACTGTACTGTATTGTACAAGGAATACAATTTAATACAGTCAGAAAGGTGTATCAAAGAGCATCTGTATGTTTTGTGTTCAAGGGGCCTATGATTTGAAAACAGACCAAAATTAATATTTATCTGCCACTGGCAAAATGTCTTTTCTTTGAATGTGGGTTTCAATGCTGTTTCAATGAATATGAGTTTCAAGGGCAGAAAAGTTTTAATGCTAAGTCTATTTTCATTGCGAGACTGCATTGCTTTGTTTAGCAGATATCTATTAGGGTTTATGTTGTAAAATATAAAATAAAACTTTCAAATGAAATCCATATCATCGCAGAAGTAAAGCAGTATGCACATTACAGTGTTTATGCAAATGGGGCGAAATAACCAAGGAATGCGACATTGGAATGGCTGCAGGGGGGATGCTCCATTCGACCATGATTTTGTGAGGGGGGGGCAGCAAACTCAGACAGCCCCAGCTGAACTATACCTCTCAACTGTCCAGACTTTTGCAGAATGAATAGATTTTTGCTTCTTATTTTTGGTTTGTTCCTCATAAAATTTGTGGTTTTCTGCCAAATCATTTAGGAATGAAGTCACTAAATAATGACAGACATTGAGTTTCAGATGTCATAACCTTCAGAAAAATGCATGCTAAGGCAAGACCTGTTATTCTATCAACTGTCTTTTTAGTACTGGTTGTATGTTCCCCCAATATATTTGGCCATATCCAGATTTCCTGCATTAAGAGGTTGAGAGGTACGTGCAAGTAAATCGCTTTATAGAATTAGGAATATCCAAACCTCTCAACTGTCTCCAATTTTGGATCAAAATGTTGCTCTCCCCTTAATAATCCCTCTGCAAAATGGCAATTTTGGAAGAAAATGTGGAAGGTTTACAGTTATAAATAACTGTAATGATCAGAGTTATACATTACTTTTATTTCAGAAATGCATTTAGATGCTCTTATTTTCTCAGCTGCTCAAGTTAACAGTACTAATTTTAAAAAGGTGTCCCTTCTTTGACAGGTTCCCAGCTGTATTATGTGGCAATTTTATATTTTTGCATCACATATTTGGTCTGTTTTTCATAAAATTGTGGTTTTCTGGCAAATTAGTAGCAAATCATTAAAGATTAAAGTTAGAAAATAATGGCAGACATTTGAGTTTCAGATTTCATACCCTTCAAAATTTCATACTAATGCAAGACCTACTACTATTCTATTATCTTTCTAAGTTTATAAGAGCAATATTTAAAAAATGTCTTTATTTTTGAGCCTGTGTCCCATTTCTATGTATGGCTTTGTCCAGATTTCTTGCTCCGAGGTTGAGAGGTATGCATGTCAGAGCCATCACCGTCAGCCAGAGACATTTCAAACTGTGACCTACTTGTTGCACTCCACTCCCCATTGTAGTGGCTCTGGATGTGTCCAAGCAAGGCAAGGAGCAGTTATGCAGTGTAAGTGTGCAGAGTATTCCCCCATCCAAGGTAGACCACAAGTATGACCGTGGCTTTTCATCTGTCCTTGATTTTGCAGAATGTTCTGGTTTTCTGTCATTTTTTTATACTGTTGATTTATGCTTCTTATTATTCAGAAAATGCATGCTGTTGCAGTGCCCTGTTGCTCTGTATTAAAGTAGCAATGCTTTAATGACCATCAGATAAGCTTGTCAGAGATTGTAAGATACAAGTAAGCTTTAATAAGTATACTGTTAAAGAATATCAACATTGAAAGCCTTTTCATTGTTGCCATGCAGAGAATATGTACATAACTAGATAACGTATAAACCTTAGGTATTGAAATGCATATGACAGTATTTGTAATAAAGGACAGGATTACAGTATTTTCAGAAGCTCATTACATTTGTTGGAGACTTGCAGTTATCTTTGCAGGCTTTACCCGTAAACTAAACAGAATGCCAATCTATCATGTGTGGTCCATAACTTGGGCAGTAATCCTTTAAGCAATTTATCTTGAGCTTGTTTCTTGTTTGCTGTTCATTTTTTACTTTGATCATGTGTTCTCCAAGAAACAAGTAGATAGTTGTTGTCAGGCAGCAGGTCTTTTTAGGATAAGAAACATTTTTACAAGTGGGGGTATCACAGAGATTGCTACTTTCAGCATGTTACTTGGTAATTTTATAAAGCTGAATATAAATTATAATTAGAACTGCAGTACAAGGAGAAGTGGTTTGAGCTGAGTGCTGCTTGTTTTTTTTTTTTTTTATACTTGATTTTAACTGGCATTCCAGTAATGTATTTAATAAACAATTTATTTTTTCATGCCTCACAACCTTTGTGTTTCCATTTAGATATTAAGTAAGTTGTCATGTAACCAATGCATTGAAATATTTTTTTCTTCTACACATCATTTTGTCTTGATTGGACTCTCGTAAGGACGGTTTGGCACCCAGGGCAGCGTATTTAATTAAAGTTCGAGTTGTTGTGGTTTTGAGCATAGCTCTACCCCTTTCTAGTTGGTCACACCCCTTCCCATTGGCCCCACCCATTCAGCTGTCTCTTGCACCCCCCCCCCTTTTTCTGTATTGGGGGAACATTTTGCTTTAATGAATGTCTTGGCAGTTTTGCTTAGAAGGATGTATTCATTATTCAGGATGCAGTTTTAATCGAGTTAGCGAGGTCTAAAATGGATCAGCTTGGGAAGAGGCATGAGGTAGTTTGGAAGAGACAGGATAATAGCTTAGTATGTCCTGTGAGGTGGGCTTGTTGTTGTGGAGATGGTGACAGGCACTCTTCTTATTCTTTTAGGATAAGGAAGGCATCCATTTTGGAAGTACAGAGTAATTCAAGTGAAGTAATTAAAAGGTCAGGTATGGCTTTGAAAACATTTCTTACTTGTGTTAGGTAGCTATACAGCTAACATTGTTAGACTTTTAGTTAGATATGTGTGATATTAACTGTGTTTTAGGTTGTTTGTGTTGCTATTGTTTTGCAGATCAGAAGATGGTTTTGAATTCTGGGTATTTTGATATGTTCTGGTCAGCAAAGAGAGCAACTGTCACACCAAAGAGAAAATTATTTGACCTTTATCCAGCTGCTTGGGATGTTGTATGAAAGGAATGATGGTGAAGGAGTGTCATTCATCAGTCATTATGATGAAGATCATTATTGTTCATTTGGCTGGAAACATTTCTGAAGAGAAGGTTCTTATCTCAAATTAGTAGGGATTTGTTAAGCTTGCAGCATACCTCTCAACTGTCCAGATTTTTTCAGAAATGTCCAGATTTATGGCTCATATTTTTGATCTGCTCCTCATAAAATTTGTAGTTTTCTGACAAATCACTGGGATGATCTGAGGACTGAAGTCAATAAATAATGACATACATTTGAGTTTCAGATTTCACATCCTCCAGAAAATGTATATTAAAACAAATCTTGTTACTCTAACAACATTCTTAGTTTTTATAAGAGTAAGATTTAAAATATGTCCCTATTTTTAGGCCTTTGTCCCCCCATTTTGTCAGGCTTTGTCCAGATTTCTTGCACTAAGAGGCTGAGATGAGTGGTGCATTTGTTTTCAGATAGTCTAGTTGTATGGTCAGTACTTATTCTGTATTTAGTTGGGAAGGGGAGGGGACTGAGGAAGTTTCTTAGTCATAGGGTGTTTAGGTCATTTAAATCTTTAGGTTTATTTGTTATGGTAAACTGGGAATTAAGTCATAGTGACTGCTTATGGTTAAGAGAGACTGGTGTACATTTGTCTGCTGTAGGGCTGAACATATGTAATCTTAATCTGAGGCTATTTTGCAAATGGTGATTGGTGATTCTATTAAGGATTAGATTGTTACAGATTAGGACTCCTGGAGAGTTTTACTTTATTTTCCTGAGTTTAGAGTGAAAAAGGGAGCAGGTTGTGTGTCAGCAAGGCAGGCTTACCCCGTTTTCCCTTGATTTAATAGTTATAATTTTGGTAGGCGTGACTGGTGTGGTACATTACCTAATGGGATATTTGGGTATTAGCAGGAGTGGTCAAGGACATGACTCCAAATTGGCTGAGCAGTCTGGGAACATTGCTATGTTTCCCTGCTTGCACAGTTTTACTGGTTATTTGTTTTTATTTGTCATAATGTTTGATGTTATGATTGAATGTTCATATTTTATTGATGATGTGGTTAATAAAGTCTGTATGGTCTGGCAATCAATTAATAAACAGTCATTCAGCCAGTCAGATATATTTGTTGTTTAAGTAAGGATTTCATGATAAAAAGCAAATACATCATCTTTGGAAAAACACCGGCTCTGTATAAGATAGCTATATCAACCAAGGTAGAACATTGTGAGGCTGTACGATATATAATTGCATCATCTCTAGAATAAAAGTATGTGGCATCGCAATATGTGACAATATTAGAAACAGAAAACAATGAATGGCACTATAAAATGTAACTACATCAGGTTTTGCGAAAACCCACATGACTTGGAAAATATAATTACTTCAATCAAGAAAAAAAACTATATTTCACTGGAAAATATAATTACTTCTGTATATTCACTAGCACCATAAAACATTACTGCATCATCTGTAGGAAAAACTCAGCACAGCATACTAAACTGTAAGTGTATCATTAAATAAAAAAACCTTTCTGAAATTAAAAAAGTAAATGGATCAGCTCCTGACTGAAATGCCAGTATTCAAATGCTGAGTGCTGACAGGCTGAAAAAAAGTCCAAATCTCCAGGCGAAAAGTGAATCTCGAAAACTGCTCTTATCCTTTAAACTTCTTTTTTGCAGCAACCCCCCCAACCCCTCCCCACACACACACACACACACACAACCCCCTGAAGTTATATATACCAGTGTCGACTGCCATACCTCAGAGAAATGGGAATATTTTGAGAAATGGCTATCTTGGACTTAATATATGCAAGTCTGTTTTTCGACCATTCAGTCTGCATATTTCAGAACTCACTGTAGCAGGTCCCAGCATTTTAATTGGTTACCAACTGAATCAGTATAAAACATACTGGGTGGCACTGCAGAATGTATCAGCTATAGGAAGCACTGCATGTCATCATAAAATGTAAGCAAATGAGCTATATAAAACATGTAGTACTATAAAATATAAAAAGAAAAATCAGTGGCATCCCTCAAAGTCTCAGAAAACCCAGTATGTAACCTATACTGGGTCAAAAACAAACCAAGAAAAAAATTCACAGTGCGGAGGGTGTGAAGTTCACGCCTTGAAATATGTTATGCACCTAGTTTACTAATAAAAATCAAACTTTATCGTACATATTGCAAACCAATAAAATAGTAGGTGTTCCACAGTTGAGTTAAAAATGGAATATCTTTTATTGAAACACACACGAATAAGTGATCCTAGTTAAGATTAATGAAAAGCATTAAAGACATTAATTATTTATATATGGGGCAGCCACGATGATGCAGCGGTTAGCGTTGCTGCCTCACAGCAAGAGGTTCTCTGGTTAGATTCTCAGCTGGGGTGCCTTCTGTGCAGAGTCTGCATGTCCTCCCTGTGGTCGCGTGGGTTCCTCCGGGTGCCCCGGTTTCCTCCCACATTCCAAAGACATGCAGTAGGTGAACTGGACACTCTAAATTGGCCCTAGGTGTGAGTGTGTGCATGTGTGTGTGCCTTCTGTGGAAGGTTGGGTGCCGGGCTGGCAACTCAACACTGTAAAACTCCACTGCCAATCATGAGTGGACAGATGATCCACTGTGGCGACCCCTAACTGGGAAAAGCCGAAAGAAGAAGAAGATCTGGAGAAAGGGAGTGGTTACAGAGCGTGGTTCTGTTAGGAGAAATGAAAGCATTAAACTCATTCCTTTAACCATGTCCCCCTTCCCCCTTAACACCATAGTGTAAACTGAAACTGTGCTACCTTAGAATTGAAACTAAAAAGCTAGAGACAAATTATTTTATTTATTTTATTTTATTTTACATTTGTTGACCGGGCTAGTCTAGCTGGAGAAATTTCCATTTTCAGTAGCGGCCCGGGGAGAAAAGCTCCACAGAGTGAGATACATACAGAAAAACTAACAAAACAAAATAGACTAATGATAATAATAACAGTAATAATAATAATATTAGAGTTAGTAATAGGGTTTGCAATAAAAAACAAAAACTAGTAAACCCTTCAATGTAAAGTACTACTACAGGAGTTAATTCCTATGACACACAATACTATCTACATGACATTGTACAAATTGAGAAAGAGAAGGCAGAAAAAAGAAAAGCTTAATAGATTGTAAATAAAGGAAAGTATGTAAAAAAAAGTAGAGTGAAAAGAGAGTAAGGGAAAAGTTAGGGATTAATGTAGAAAATAGCAAACAATACAGATAACAGGTAGAGAAGTAGTGGGAGAGAAGAGAAGACAAATAGTGAGAAGTGTATCAAGGAGTAAGAGAGATAGTTTTATATAGTTAGTTATAGTGAAAGGCTAATCAGGTTTACTACAAGAACAAAGCCAGTGATTTTGGAAATGCAGTTTAATACTTTGTTTGAAGAGAGGCAATGAAGTAATCTTTGTTATGTTAGAAGGTAACAAATTCCATTTTGTCCCTACAGCATTGGTAAATAGAGAGTCACCAGCATAATTATTTGATTTTATAGAACTTATTAGAAGTTTACTGGAGGAGCGGAGAGAGTTGAGATTTTTATAGGGGATTATGAGTTGTGAGAGTATTGGGGTATTATTAGGTTGGTACCAGATTTTATGGGCAATGCAGAGTTGATGGATTATTAGATAGTTCTGAAACTCAGGCCAGCCTAAAAGTTTTAAGTTTAGGCAATGATGTGTTTTATATGGGTTACGGTAGCAAAGCGGGCAATGTTATTATAGCAGGTTGCCAGTTTGTGAAGGCTTGTTTTTTTGAGATTGGTAAAGATAGGAGAAGCATAAAGAAGAGTGGAGATAAGATGGGAGTGAGCGATCCTTGTTCTAGTCGAGGGTGTAAGAAAAGGTCTAATTCGATATAGGGATCCTATCTTTCTGTTAACTAGTTTTATGGAGTTGTTAATGTGTAGGTCAAATGAGAGATTATTGTCAGTTGTAATACCTAACAATTTAGTTGATGTGTCAGGGGAGATGATAGCGGCGCTGTTGGAAGAGATAGAGAAATGTAAGGGAGAGGTCCTGCATGTGGGGGTAAAAAGAAGAAGTTTGTTTTTTTTCACATTTAGTAAGAGGAAACGACTAGAGAACCATGTTTCTACGGTATTGAACACAGTTTGGGTGAGTGAGATAAGTTCTGGGGTAGAAGATGCTGAGCAGATAAGCGTAGAGTCGTTAGCGTATTGAATGCAGGTTGCTTGAGGGATTATTGTCTGAAGATCATTAATGAAAAGGGAGAAGAGAAGTGGACCAAGGATAGAGCCTTGTGGAACACCAATGGTAACAGGCAAGAGAGAAGAGGTGTGGTTTTCCCAGAGAACTGCTTGTTTTCTATTTGTGAGGTAAGACTTAAACCATTTAATGGCTGGGATATCGAATGAGAGGGATTCAAGAGTATTAAGTAACAAGGGGTGGTTAACCATATCGAATGCTTTGGACAGGTCAATGAAGAGGGCAGAAGAGAGTAAGTTGTTGTTGCGGTTCTGATTAATAGTATCTACAAAAGAAAGCAGGGCAGTGGTGGTACTGTGATGTGGTCTAAAGCCATGTTGACAGTTTGCTATTATGTTGTGATGAGAGAGATATTGTACAAGTTGAAGGTGGATACATTTTTCCATGATCTTAGCCAAAGGTGAGAGGAGAGCAATGGGCCTATAGTTAGCATAGTCAGTTGAGTGTCCACCTTTGTGTAGTGGGATAATATGAGAGACTTTCCAGATTTCAGGGATGATTCCTTCTTTGATTGTCCTATTTATGAGAATAGAGATAGGATAAGCAATAACCTTGGCAGCCTTTTGAAGAAAAAGAGATGGGAGCTTATCGGCAGAGGGGGTACATGGTTTTAGTTTGAGAAGAAGTTTGTGAATGTATGATGTAGGGATAGGTTGTAGTGAAAATTTAAAGGAGGAGTTAGTTTGGTTACTAGGTGGACAGAAGTTGTTGGCATTAAGTTGTTTAGCTAGAGTTTGAATAGTTTCTGTGAAGAAAGAGTTAAAGGTATCTGCAGTCTGTTGTGGTGTATCAAGGTCTGCATTTAGTGGGGAAGGTGTTTTGGAAGTTCCTGGGGAGAGGAGTTTATTGACTGAGGACCAGAATAGTTTTGAATTATTAAGATGAGTTTGTTGAAGTTTGATATAAAATTTCTTTTTGTCGGTTATCACTGCCTTTTTAGTTAGATTTCTAAGCTGTCGGAAGCTTAGAAGATCAGTGTTAGTTCTGTGGGATCTCCATCTAGCCCAGATTTTATTTCTAGTGAGAATGAGCTTTTTGGTTTCATTAGACAGGCAAGGGGCCGTATTAGATTTCATTCTAATAATACGTTCAGGAGCATGTTTGTCAAGAATGGATAAGAACGTTTTGTTAAAATGTAGTACTGCATTTTCAAGAGGAAGAGTTTTTAAGGGGTTCCAGTTACATGCCCTGAGTTCAGTTTGAAATAGATCCAGATTAAAATGTTTGGAGGTACGTATTTTTCTAGTAATGTGGGGGTTAAGCCAATCAGCTTTTTCTCTTGTAATAAAAGATAGAGAGTGGTCACTGATATCGTCTGGCAAGGTTCCTAATTTGTAATTATTTTTTACTCTGTTTATAAGTATCCAGTCTAGAATGCTTTCTCTTTTGGTATGTTTATCGAGCCTAGTAGTCGAGGTGATGGTTTGGGTGAAACCATGTAGGTTGATATGAGATGAAGGGTTTTCTTCATTAATACTATTCCAATCTATGTTCAGGTCACCTAGTATGATAGTTTCCTGAGGATAAGTGGCCGATATGTAACTAAGATAATCTTCAAGGGTTGGTATATTGTTACCAGGAGGCAGGTACATACAGATGATATTAAGGGATTTTTTGGAGTTTAATTGGAGTTTGATGATGATGGCTTCTATCCTGCTATCTTGAGTTGGAGAGGCTGGAAGGATAGAGATATTTAGATGATTTCTAAAGAGAATTGCAACACCACCACCTTTTCTTTTGGGGCGGTCGAGCCTTACTATATTGTAACCTTGGGGAATAATCTCAGAGTCTTTAGTGCTAGGTTTTAGCCAGGTCTCTGAGAGGCAAAGAATATCAAATGGGTGTGTGTGAAGGAGTGCATGAAGGTATGGTACTTTGTTGTTTAAACTTTGGGTATTCAGATGTCCTATTAACAAGCTATTATTGGTTTTAGGCATAGGCACCAGGGGGGAGGGGAGAGAAGGGCCAGGGTTAGGATGGATGTCACCATCTTGAAGGGTAGGATTGCTACATTTGATTTTAAGATAGTATCTTTGTAAGGTTAGTATTTTGGTTTTATTATCAGATGTTATGACATAGTTGAGATGTCTAGGTCTGTGGAATTTAGGTAGATGATAGTTGGGGATAGGAGAAGTAAAAGGATATGGAATAAGTGGACTGAGAAATGCGGAGGTGTGTTTGTGAGGATGGAGAGTTTGGGCATCAAGTGATTTCTCGTAACAGAACAGGAGATAGACTGAGAATAGAGTGGTAAACAGTAAGAATGAGAGTAAGATCTGGGTTGGCAGGTATGGAGCCATTGTAAGATGAGTGTGAGAAGTAAGAGAAGGATGTGGAAGACATGGGGGGCAAGATGTAGAAGGGGGTATACTAATGTTCAATAGATAAGAAAGTATAAAAGGAGTAGGCGAAGAGGGGATAGTAGTAATACAGTGAAGGGATAAAGGTTTAAAGTGAGATGATTAAGTAACAAGATGTAGGGAGGAGGAGAATAGGTAGAGCACAGTGGGAGTGTGTAGTGTTAAAGGGTGTGTGCATGGGTGGGAGGAAGTTTGAGCGGGAAGGAGAAGGATTGGAAGGATGGGATAGGGGTGTGGCAAGAGAGGTATAAGGGTAGGACCCCTGGGGGTGGGTGGGAATTGGGGGTAGGGAGGGGAGCGGAGTGAGCCCGTAGGGCGAACGGAACGGGTAGAAACAACAGAGGTGGAGAGAGGAGACAATCAGAAATGCAGGTAGGTATGGCAGGAGCAGAAAGTGTATGGGAAAGGAAACCCAAGTAGAGCAGTGGAATAGGAGATGGTATGCAGGTGTAGGTCAGAAAGATGCAGAAGGAGAAAAGTGAAGCTGAGAAAGACAGGCAAGATACTGGAGCAGTACTAGCACTATTGGCAAGGAGATAGGCAGACTGTAAGGTAGAATATATAGGCTGAGGGAGATAGGAGAACCAGCATAAACTTTAAATGCTAATCTGGGGCATAGGAAGTAGCGAGGAAATAAGAGAGTGAGGAGAGCGCCACCTAGTGACCAGGGCAGGTAAATGAGGGAGAGAAGGAAAAGCAGAAAAGGGACAGGGAAAGGTGGCAAGGAAAAGGAGGAATAGTGTAAAGGTGAGAGTGGAGGGGTGGTAGAGGATCAGAGGAGGAGAGGTACTGGCTGCTAGGCACACAAGCACAGGCAAATTATTGGACTCAGTAGGTAGACTTTAGCAGTGGCTTATTGAATCAACAATGCAAAGCCCACTACCTACTTTCAGTTCCTTGAGTGAGGAGGAAATATGGGAGGCAGGCAGACTTTCAGTCACTGTAGGCAAGGCCAGGAATAATCCGATACCAGTAGGGCAAGAGGCAGGTCAATGTTCAAAGTATTGATAGAGTTAAGAACTTTCTAGTGGGAAGGATAGACGGGTAGGGAGGAGGAAAAAAATATAACAAAGTTAGCATACGTATTAGATCAAGGTATATAGTGAAATCATGTAACTAGGACAGTAAGAGGCCAAACAGCATAAGTATCTAGTAATCTAGTACAAATAAAACCACTTAACAGATAACAAGAGATCGCAATGACAACAAGGCTAAATTAGAAAAGCATCTATCAGTCTAGCACTCAATCTTAAGTAACAGTTTATAAGACTAGGTTGTGAATGTATCAACGCTTAATAGAACAGGCAGGTATAATCACAATAAATGGTAGATTGTGTCCAAATAACTTCAAAAACACAGAAGTAATAATCGTTTAGGGACTTATGGATAATAACATATAAGCCTGGTTGGTCTTTGTATCAGGGGTCCAAGTACTATAGCAACTATGATAACTATCCAAGGGGAAATAAGAACATTGAACCCACTATACTGTAGCAAGTAATTAAAGAGACTGTAGCAGAGATATACACTAGAGCACACTTAGCTATTGGAACGCTGACTCGCGATGGAGCATAAAGCGTTCACCATGCGGTTAGGGTTACAAGGATCCTTAAAAACCGGCAAAAACGCTAAAACTCATAAAATGTGGTTAGCGACAGAGGCATCTTAGAGACAAGCCATCTGAGTAGCAGAGATCTACACTAGAGCACACTTAGCTATTGGAACGCTGACTCGCGATGGGGCATATAGCGTTCACTATGCGGTTAGGGTTACAAGGAGCCTTAAAAACTGGCAAAAACGCTAAAACTCATAAAATGTGGTTAGCGACAGAGTCATCTTAGAGACAAGCCATCTGAGTAGGGTCAGTTGGTTAGTTGAGTGGGAGTTAGCGTGTGTGCGATAGCAAACACGCTAGTTGTAGCTGAAGAAAGCCCAACGTGGGTGGAGCAGTTAGGTAAAAAAAAAATCGGGATAGCTCTACAACAAAATAAGGTTTACACCCAGGCAGTACATTTAAGCATATGGCCACCCTTAGCATTGTAAGGAAAGCAGGAGAAGCCCAGCTAGCTTGTGATTATAATAAAATAAACAATAACAGGTCTTTCAGCAAATTCTCTGAGCTCAAAACTTCAATGTAGCATAGCAAACATTAGCGACAACAACAGGTCTTGCATTTAGTTCTATGTGCTCAAAAAACAATGTAACATTTCTAAACAGTGGTCCACAGTATACAACAGGTACAAACGTGGATAAACCAATCCGTTTTCAAAGTAACACAGTGTATAAAAAGAAAACTGTAAGTCTATAACACAGGGTCCTCCGTATGTAAACAATGTCAACCTCGTCGGATATAGATCCACACAGTAGCGTCTGGACTAATCAACAAGTATGCAGTAGGAGGTTCAGTTGCTAGTGTATCAACAAATACAATAAATCCAGGCAGAGAAATTCCATGTAAGGTTACCTACCAGAGTAAGCACACCAGGGCAGGAGCGCACAGCAGCCAGGGAGCTGGAAAGGTGAAATGCAGAGACGGGAGTGACGCAGGTACAGGAAGGGGTATAAGTAACTTCCCCAGAGGATGATAGGCGGGGCAAGTGAAATGTTTGCGAGGAAAAGGAAAGGTAGGCGGGATTATGAAGAGGGGAGATGGGCCACAAAGATAGAGGCAGACCGGGAAAATAGAGTAAAGGCAGGGTAGATAGGAATAATGAAAAACGGATAGATAGAGATAATGACAAGTGGATAGGGAAACAGCAGATGGCGTAGTGATCAGAAGGGAGGTGGGGCACAACAGAGGTGGAGAGAGGAGACAATCAGAAATGCAGGTAGGTATGGCAGGAGCAGAAAGTGTATGGGAAAGGAAACCCAAGTAGAGCAGTGGAATAGGAGATGGTATGCAGGTGTAGGTCAGAAAGATGCAGAAGGAGAAAAGTGAAGCTGAGAAAGACAGGCAAGATACTGGAGCAGTACTAGCACTATTGGCAAGGAGATAGGCAGACTGTAAGGTAGAATATATAGGCTGAGGGAGATAGGAAAACCAGCATAAACTTTAAATGCTAATCTGGGGCATAGGAAGTAGCGAGGAAATAAGAGAGTGAGGAGAGCGCCACCTAGTGACCAGGGCAGGTAAATGAGGGAGAGAAGGGAAAAGCAGAAAAGGGACAGGGAAAGGTGGCAAGGAAAAGGAGGAATAGTGTAAAGGTGAGAGTGGAGGGGTGGTAGAGGATCAGAGGAGGAGAGGTACTGGCTGCTAGGCACACAAGCACAGGCAAATTATTGGACTCAGTAGGTAGACTTTAGCAGTGGCTTATTGAATCAACAATGCAAAGCCCACTACCTACTTTCAGTTCCTTGAGTGAGGAGGAAATATGGGAGGCAGGCAGACTTTCAGTCACTGTAGGCAAGGCCAGGAATCATCCGATACCAGTAGGGCAAGAGGCAGGTCAATGTTCAAAGTATTGATAGAGTTAAGAACTTTTTTCAGTTCCTTGAGTGAGGAGGAAATATGGGAGGCAGGCAGACTTTCAGTCACTGTAGGCAAGGCCAGGAATCATCCAATACCAGTAGGGCGAGAGGCAGGTCAATGTTCAAAGTATTGATAGAGTTAAGAACTTTTTTCAGTTCCTTGAGTGAGGAGGAAATATGGGAGGCAGGCAGACTTTCAGTCACTGTAGGCAAGGCCAGGAATCATCCGATACCAGTAGGGCGAAAGGCATGTCAATGTTCAAAGTATTGATAGAGTTAAGAACTTTTTTCAGTTCCTTGAGTGAGGAGGAAATATGGGAGGCAGGCAGACTTTCAGTCACTGTAGGCAAGGCCAGGAATCATCCGATACCAGTAGGGCGAGAGGCAGGTCAATGTTCAAAGTATTGATAGAGTTAAGAATTTCAGTTCCTTGAGTGAGGAGGAAATATGGGAGGCAGGCAGACTTTCAGTCACTGTAGGCAAGGCCAGGAATCATCTGATACCAGTAGGGTGAGAGGCAGGTCAGTGTTCAAAGTATTGATAGAGTTAAGAACTTTTTTCAGTTCCTTGAGTGAGGAGGAAATATGGGAGGCAGGCAGACTTTCAGTCACTGTAGGCAAGGCCAGGAATCATCCGATACCAGTAGGGCGAGAGGCAGGTCAATGTTCAAAGTATTGATAGAGTTAAGAACAGAGTAAGCACACCAGGGCAGGAGCGCACAGCAGCCAGGGAGCTGGAAAGGTGAAAAGCAGAGAAGTTTATATTAAAATATATAATATAAGACCAGCTTATTAAGGCTAACCTACTAAGTCAAACTTTATTAATTAAGAAACCAACTCACTAACAAAATGACTAATTAACTAACAAAAAGATTTACCAACAGACATCTATCAGAATAAATATTAGTAACTAATAAAATGAAACACTTTTAAAAAAGATTGCTTTCGTACCAAATAAATACTTCATCAGTTTTGTGTGTAAAAACATATCATAATATTAATGGACGTATATATAAATCTACAAGTGAACACCTAAGTAGACTGAAAACCAGAGCTATAATTGCTAAGGTGGAAATACAATGAAATATGTTAAAAATAAAGCACTGAGGCCCTGGGGATCTGTTCAAGCGTGGCATCTAACTAAGAAAACTCTTACTTTAAATGAATAAAAGTATCAGAAAACAGCACTAATGTCAATTATTTTCATTGTAAAATATTTACAGTGTTTGATATTTGTTTATAACAATATTAGCATGTATAATATTTACATGTAATGTCAGCATTAGTCAGTCCCAACAGTCTTTTAGACAGTGGGGCAGTTTTCTGAATTCTAGAATGCATTTTATGGAACAATAATAATTAAGCCCCGGTTTTCTAAAAGAGGTCATTTTCAGCTCCCACAATAGTTCACATTTTCCTAAAAGATTAGGGATGTCTCCTTTCACTTCCAAAAGGTGCATACAATCAATAATTTGAAATTTAAATCCAATGTGTCTTTTGTGAAGCTGGAGGTGCTGAGCCAGTGCATTATTCTTGCAAGTAGCTCTAATTTCATAAAGATGGTCAGAAATCCTTCTTTTAAGTATGTTGATTGTCTTTCCCACATAAAATGCTTCACAGCCATTGCAGCTTGCCCTGACACAGTATGAGAGTCACTGTTTGTATGGTTATAGTAGGAGGAAGGATGGAGACAAAAGGAGAGAAATCAGTAAGTGAACTCGCACTAGCTTAAACTCTTACTTTAGAGTCACTTGTAGAAATGCAATATACAACCTGAAGATGTAATGCTGAAAAAAAATGTATACTTTACTTTTACAGAAGGGAGTTTCTTTCACATCCTCACTCCCTTCTCTGCTATTTAAATGTCAAAAACATACAACACAACCTTTGAAAACAGATAAAACTTGGTTTTCTAGAAAAAAGTTTTCCTTTTTTTGAGCTTGTATAACCTGGAATATACTAGTAGGCAGGGTACAGAGAGAGCATGGGTATTGCTTCCCCTTATTTATACCTTTTTTTATATTTTTATACAGTACTGTTAACTGTTATGTCACATTTTGCTTTTTATTTTGTTGTTGCAAGCTAGAATCGAGATAAGGATGAAAAACATGTTAGTACTGATAGCCTGCAGCTCATTCATTCAGTCTTTTTCCACTTGCCCACTTAAAATAATGAAGGATTGTGGTTGGGCTGGCCCTTTAACTCAACAGTCAGTGGGTTCAAGGTAGAGAAAATTATCCTGGACAGGACACCAACCCATCACAGGGAACACACATCTATGAATAATACTGACTTGTCAAAATGCCAGTCCATAGAAATGATAAAGAAAATACTGTAAACAATAAGATTTTTGCTTTATTATCCTTGCAGAGTATCTTGCACAAGCACAATCTTGAAGAGCGGATGGGAAACCACAAATTTGTCCCAGGAGTTCCACCTGTGTCCATCATTGACAGGGTGACAGGTGCTGACTGAGGTTTCTTTTTTGCGGATAAACTCTTGGCTAGGCTTGTAAGGGCCCCAGGGCCATAGCCTAGTAACCTCCTATGATCCTATGATCCTATGCCAGTTCAAACTTTTTTGTGCAATGTTTCTATGTTATCCTTTCTGCAACTGGCCCTATGCCCTCCACCCATGTATAATATTATATCACTGTAATAAAACAGTGTCGTAAAATAATGTACAGTACATAAAAGACCCAGTACTGTACAATGCATCTCATGCTGTGTTGTAAACGTTCTATTCCTTATTTGGACAGTTATATAGAACAAGGGTCATAACATTCTACCACAAATATATTAAAAAATGAATAATGTAATGCTAAACAGAAATAAATGCAGAACATTATTTACTCAGGACAATGGATTTCAGCATATAAATAGCACAACTCTTTCATATGGATAATGGAATTTACGTTGGGTATCTTCCTAAACTCATTCATGCATCTTTAAAACCACATAGAAAAAGCTGAGAAGTTTAATATATATGGTTATCTTACTGAGAAAAATATTCCCATTTATTTTCTGTGTAGAGGGATATTTTTACTGGCTTAACGGATATTTAACAGCAATCATAATGGTGTCCTTGTCTGGTGTCTTGATCTGCCTTTCCCTCAATACAAAAGACCAGTGAGTTAGTTCCTTTTCCTAATAATTCAAACAAAATGTTTCAATGGCTTTGCCGGCAGCACATTTTCATTTGATGTATAGAAATTCAGGAAGCGGTGGGTTCTTTCCCCACACTAGCTGTTAGATCACCATGCTGACACTGAACTGCAGAATAAATAGAGAGAAAGAGAGATGATGTTCTCCTGAGGAGAGAGATGATGTTCTCCTGAGGAGAGAGATGATGTTCTCCTGAGGGGCTGTTCTTTTCATTTGTTGTTGAAATGAGTTCCTATCTCTCTCAGATGGTGATAGCTTAGGTAGATTAAAAGATCCTACAGTACTTGTCAAAAAGAATAGGGTATTTGTCCCATGTCCTGGCCAGATTAAATGCAATCAGTATCATTACCGCCTTGGGTTTGAACTGAAACAAGGCTACAGAGAGTTAAATAATGATGCAGGCTAGCAAGCATTTATATATCTATATATCTATATCTATACACACACACACACACACACACACACACACACACACATATATATATATATATATATATATATATATATATATATATATATATATATATATATATATATATATATAGGGTCTATATTAGAACATCGAAGTTTCACAACTTCGAATGTTCTAATATCGACCCCTATTCAGTTAATGCTGAAAATAGCGAAATGACAGAAAACCAAATTGTTTCCTAGGGAAAGAATTTGGTTGTCCGTTTCTGTTGCTTTCCTAATTTCAGTGTTGTGATGGAAAGTTACGGGTCGGGTTCAGGTAAGTGTGCGATTGGGTGCAGGTTAGGTGAGTTAGGGTTAGGGCGCTGGTGAGGTGATTGTGCGATAGTGACGGACCTTAGGGTTAGGGTTTGGGTTAAGGTAAGTGGTGTTTGTACAGTTTAGTGTAGGGTTAGATGTAAGATTTTAGGTGTATGTGTGTGGATTGCTGTTTGTTTTGTGTGCTTGTGTTGTGTGCATGTGTTTCGGAACAGCAATTTTTTTTCCCTAGGAAAAAATTCGCTGTTCTGCATGTTTCATGTTCTCAGCTTTCGCTGAATAGGGGTCGATATTATAACATTAGAAGTTGTAAATACATATATATACACACACACACACACACACACACACACACACACACACACACACACACACACACACACACACACACACACATCCCCCCAGTGAGAATGAGACAAGGCATCTCTCTCTCTCTCTCTCTCTCTATATATATATATATATATATATATATATATATATATATCCGGGTTCTCTTCAGAATGTCGAATTTCCAAAATTTCGAATTTCATATGGTCGAGACCATATCATTGAAGTTTTGAAATCTCTAAATTTTGAATACAGATTTGCATGCAGTGCGGAATGGGAGATTTCCCTTTTCCTCACTGTAGTGCGATCTCCAAGTTGGTATATTTAAGTAGCGGGGGTGTGGGGGATGAAACATTGAGAGACTTGGTTTTGTATTTTCTTTGGAATCATTTCAGAGTTTCAAGATTTCAAAACTTTGATTATATGGTCTGGATACTAAGAAATGAATCCACATACATATATATATATATATATATATATATATATATATATATATATATATATATATATATGTATCTCCACAGTGGGAATGAAGACATACATACTTTTCAAAAATCCCTTCTTTCTGCTATATCATGCAGATTATGATGTGAATGAATTCTGAAATTGATGTGATAACATTGATATCCATCTTTTACAATACTGACACGTTTCAATAGGGTTTCTATTGCATGATCTGATTTCAGGACACATCAGATCCTCCATACGTTCCTACATTATCAGTCATCATATCTGTAGAAAGGGAAGCCCCCCCATGCACCCCCAGTGTGGAAAGTTTTATCTTCCATGCCATAAACACTTAAATATATTAACTCCAGAGTCACCCATCCCACACACGCAGAATATTTAAGTAAGGAGTGTTAGTAAGGTACCTTCATTGGAGGATACAGTGGACCCTGCTACCCCACTTCTCAAACCATGCTTGCATTTTGAATCTTCCTACCCTGTGTACATCAGCATTGGTAGGAGAGATGACCAAATGAGTTTAGATGTTCTTGTCATAACACCATAGGCTGTCTGTAAGTTGGCTGTGATTTTGCAATAGTAATCCTGACATTACAATTTTTAGATCACGTTAGTAATCCTGACATTATAATATTTTTAGATCATGTTAGTAATCCTGACATTAGAATTTTTAGATCACATTAGTAATCCTTGCATTGCAGTCCTAGAGTATCTTTTTTCTGACTTATTAGGATTTATGTTGATCTTG
This sequence comes from Protopterus annectens, assembly GCF_019279795.1. Taxonomy (NCBI): domain Eukaryota; kingdom Metazoa; phylum Chordata; order Ceratodontiformes; family Protopteridae; genus Protopterus; species Protopterus annectens. Next base: position 816,515,610 of record NC_056750.1, read on the forward strand.
TGATGGCTGTTTCTTCAACTAAGGATAGAATGAAACAGTGATGAAAATGGAAAACTGCACCATTACAGAGGTGTTTCTGCACAATGTCTCTGACCTGTCGTCAGTTGAAGAAATGGCTGTCACTAGATTGACTTTATTCTTATCTTGTGACAGCAATTTGGCCATTACAGTTTTAGATCATGCAGTCTGTTGTGATGTGATGGCAAACCATTTTGGCAAAATTCATGCAACAGTGTGTAATTGTGAAACTTCAGAGTGACTGACTCCATAAAGACGACCGGGCTGAAGCTAAAACATTTAGATGGATTTATTGAACCTCATTGCATCCCCTTCTCCAAGATACAACAAGTTCACAGCTAATTATATACACATGGTGCTGATGAAGGAAGTTCACGGATAATGGTGTTTGAACACCTTTATCCCTTCACAGAAAAACATTAGAAATTTTCATTTATTTATTTTCCTATATGCTCTTTATCATATTCAGGATGGCAATGAAGACAAGACTAGGTGTAATGCTTATTTTCAGCAGAGGCCTGGGGAAAAAAGCTCCAAGAAATAGTAGATGTGAAATATAATGTTTCAGAGATGTCTACAGAAATAAGTACAAAATACTAACTTTCATTAAAATCGTATAAAGAGGAAATATTCAAAGATATTAAGTATATTAAGTTCTTAGACATGACATCGGTACATATTAAAGAACATCACAAAAACAGAAAATTATCAGAATAAATGTAATAACATCAGTAAGCAGAAGAAATTATCAACATTAGGTAGCTATATAATGTGATATGCAAACTAATAAAAGAAGTACCTACGTGTCTCATGGGAGGAATGCAGTCAACTCATTTTAGTAAGACATAACGAGCCCGTTGGGAAGAAACGGTTTAGCAGGAAAGAGGAGGAATTCATAAGAGTTTGGGAAATTGTAACTTGGGAGATTCAGGACATTTGGAAATTCGAGAATGATTTAGGTGTGATCCCAGGACTGCCCCCTGACAGACAACAGCAGCTCCTAAATGCTTTAGCCCTTGCATGGATCCCCTCAAATTATCTATGGTATGATCCCATTTATTCTCATTAGGGATAATATACAATGATTGACCATGGGATGGGTAAGGCCAATCTATAACCTAATGGGGTAAGTTATTTCAAGCCCAGAAAGGAAAATTGGCTAAGCTTAAAATGGCCAACAAGGGCAGCTAGCCTAGTATTTACTTATGAACCTATGCAGTTTGAAGTTGTTCTTAAAAGTGAGGGGATTTTTTGTCTTATGGTTAAGGTAAGATGGTTGTTCCATGCTTACTAAGTATAAGAAATCCCCATTTAAGCTGATGGATTTTTGGGATTCTATTAGGTGTCGGTCTTTGATTGATGGTTCCTTTAAAGTTTGTATCATTTTTCGACTGGGATATTTGAGAGATGCTGCAGTATTTTGTATGCCATTATGATCTATGTATTTGATATGTGGTGAGGTAATTCTAGCCAGTTCAGGTTCTGCAAGGGGAAAATGATGGGTTTGGTTAGTGAGAGTGGATGCAAATTTACTCATTTTATTGTAACACTGTTCAAGTTTGTTCATCTGTACAGTCCATGAAGTAAGAGGGATATTGCAGTTATCATCCAGCTTTGATCAGTAAGAAATGGCCTGGCTTTGTAAAGTAGCCCTAATTTGTGGTGCTTTTTTTGGACTACAGCACCGATGCACAGGTCAGATTTATGATTGTCATCTATGGTGATGCCCAGTAACTTGGTATGAGTAACATTGAGTTCAGTGAGATTGTATCTAGTGCAGTGCTTGTTGATGGAAGGTTCTTGGGTGTAAATATGATTCATTTATTTTTTAGGGGGGAATTCAAGAGTAGATGGGATTGTTCCAGCCATGTCTCAATAGAGGAGCAGAAGTCTTAGGTGATTGGTTGGTGTTGGGATATTGTTGTAGCTGAGTAGACCAGAGTTAAATCATCATTATATTGTGTGATTGTTGTATGTTTGGTTGTCTTGAACTCCTGTTTGTACAGGGTGGTGAGCAGAGTACGGTAGGAGTCTTGCCATTTCACAGATTGTGTACAGCTGCTGAGGTAACTAGAAAGCCATTTAATAGCAATGCTGCTTAGTCCTAGTTGTGAGAACTCATTGACAGGAAGAGGATGAGATACGGTATAAAATGTTTTACAGAGGTTCAGAAATAGGGTGGAGACAAAGTTATCTATATTTCTGTTTTAGCTGACTATATGTGCAAAGTGTACTGGGTCACTTTCAATACTGTGATGGAGTTGAGGGGGAAGTAAGTGGTGTTCAAGGAGAAGGTTTAGGGATTGGTGATGGCTACAACTTTCTAGTAATTTAGAGATCAGAGGGAGTCTTCCAATTTTTTGATAATTGGAAAGTTCAGTGGCATTACCTACTTTATGTGTTGCTATAATGTAATAGGATTTCCATACTTTTGGGAAATAATATTCGTGTAAGGCCGATATAGAAATTGATAGCTTATTCTATTTGCTTTAAATTTAAGATATTCTACAGAAACATTGTCTACTACTAATGCAGTGGGTTTTAGTTTGTTCAAGTATTTACTTTAGTTATTAGGACTATTTGAAATGAGAAAGTATTTGCCAGATTCATACTATAGTTTGAGGTGAGGAGAAGTATATGTGCATTCTGCTGGAAAAAGTGAGGGTAGTAGCTATAAAGTGTTCATAGAACCTCTGCAAGCTCCAGTGGCACTCATTTCAGTGGGAAGAAGGTTACAGGTGGGCTTGGTACCTGGCATTAGAAGATTGTTTATAGTAGACAAGAAGAGGTTGAGATTTCTAAAGTATGTTGTCAGTGATGTGCAAAAGTTTTACTTGATTAAAATAACATGTTTTTTTGGTATGATTTCTTAGTGTCAATAATTTTGGTAATTGTTCTGTTTTTTGTCTTTATGACATTTACTGCAAGCATTATTCCTAGCTTTCATTAATTGTTTTGTTTTTCATGTTAACCAGAGTACAGTTATCACTTTGAACCATTTAGATCACAGAGGTGCCTGCTAGTTCATAATTTGCAAAAAAAACTGGGCGTAAATTATAAAACAGCATAATATAGTGGGAATGTTTTTAGTAGCGTCCAGTTGCAATGTTTCTGGGTCTCAATGAAGGTATCTTTGTAGAAAGCAATTAAGTTTCTTACGGAGTTTAGGTGCTGTCCTTTTCTGATTTTTGTGACGTCACTGATTACACAAGTTGGACTATGGCACTAAGTGCATCAGGAAGTTTTCTAGCCCGTTTTATTTTTTTTCATGGTGTATGTATAATATGTACTCCAGGGTGGCAGCTTTGCCTGAGGGTTTATCATTTCTTGATAGACATTTAATTAATTGAGTTATTCCAAATGTATTGATGTTTACAAGGTCTGTGCAAGTGTATTGATCAGACCAGACTATGCTGAGGTTACTAAGATGAAGGATTTCTTGCTTTATGCTGCTAGTATCCATTTAAGTATATTTTTAGTGGTATTAATAATAATTTCTATTTGGATGTATGTATGCAACTATTATACACATTGTGACTTTAATTTAAGAGTGATTACTATTAGTTCTTCTGATTTGATTTTTTTTTTAGGTGTGGGTGTATTGCTATTTCTAACGTGTTAAGAAGCATGTTAGCTACCACTACAGCACGTTTAGTGGTCCGGCCATTTCTTATTATTTTTATATCCTGATGGGATATCTGTTCATCTTTTATGGAGGATTTTAACCATGTTTCAGTGAGTACATGTATGTGCGGGTTTTGGGTTTGAATCCAGACATGAAGTTCATTAATTTTATTAAAGATGTTGTGCACATTTATGGTATATCTAAACCAAAAGGAAACAAAGGTTGCAGAGACAAACCATTCAATAAAAACTGCAACTCACCTACATATGTCAATATTATGTCAGCTTCCATGGTTTGCATTTAATTAATTAAAAAATAAATAAAATAAAATTAAATTAAAATAAATAAGAAGCAGAAAAAGCTCAAGGAAGTTCCTGTGACATCCACATTTATTAGTGCAACCCTATTATCTAAATATTTGATATTCAGAGTTAATTCTCAACAGAAAATGAACAGACAGTAATATGCTAGACCGTTGTATGTAAAACTTTAAATTGCATACTTTTTACAGTTTTCACAATTTTCAAAATGCACTTTGACTGAAGCAGATTTTGTAACAGTCTGGTTCATGTCAATCGCACTTATTTCTTGATTTACACAAACAGCAGACATGTACCTTCATAAGACAGAGTTATAGATATGAAGATACATTATTTTAGAAATTGCATATTTTAAAGATTGTCCCAGACTAAAGCATCCCTTTAGTATCTTGAGTGACACAACAGTTGTTAAGTAACTGTCTAGAAGCACAGTAACTACAGGTGTACATTTTTGGCAATAACAATTAACTCATTTCTAAATCCTGCCTTTTCTTCAGGGATGACTAAGCAATATGGCTGTGAGAAAATATCAGAACTGGATTGTCAAAAGTAATAATAATAATAATAATAATAATAATAATAATAATAATGATAATAATAATAATAATAATAATAATAATAATAGTAATAATAACCTACTGCACACTACACAGTCAATAACTACATATAACATAGTACTGTTGCCCAGTGATTAAGGTTTCTACCTCACAGCACCTGGGCTGATTTTTCATCACAACTTATTTTCTTCAGAGAGTCAGCATGCTGTCCACATATCTGTGCAAATTTTTGGGGGCACTTCAGCTCCTCCTATAACCATTACACTTGACTATGCTAAATAAACTGCCCATGTGTACCCAAAGCGCTGCCCAGTTAAGAGACTTGCAGAAGGTCGTCCAGTAGGCAAATGAAGGCTGAATGAATCAAACCTGTAACACAGAGTGCACTTGGCTAACAGCTCATACCCTTAATCCCCTGTGCTAACTTGCTAGACAGAAATGAACCCAGATACCTGAAAAAGGAATAGAACCCACAGCCTTCTCATCTCCAGCACCAAAAACAAGTACAGTAATCTGCTGAGCTACTAAAGCCAGTGAAAATTTAATTCAATAACCCATTTAGGAAATTACTTTAATATTATGTATGCCTGCACACACTCACACACACACACACACACACACACACACACACACACACACACACACACACACACACACACATATATATATTTATGGTTTACTATCATCATATCGAAGTTCAGAACAATGAACGTTCGATACTGTGAAACTGATGTCAGACGTCAGGCATACTTAGTAAGTCAAAATGTTGAATCTGTTAAATGTGATCAAAAGATTCAACATTTCTGCCGAACTTCGAACATGGCAGTATAGGTGCAAACTTAAGTTAAACACCTACACTATCATTCATGTTTTAGTACAGGCAAAACTTCCTGCACCCCCCCCACCCCTGCAATTAAATATTCTAACTCTGAGATCGCACTACAGTGAGGAAAGGGATACATTTCCCTTTCCGCTCTGTACCGCGACTCTACTCATGACATCGAGTGCATATCAGTGAATGCACACTTGCATTCGCTGATATATATACTCTTGATCTCCTAACAATTGGCAACTCGGAAGTTGACTACCTGCCATTCGACATTCCGCATTCGCCGAACCAATGTTCAACTTATTGATAGTAAACTCTCTCTCTCTCTCTCTCTATATATATATATATATATATATATATATATATATATATATATATATATATATATATATATATATATATATATATATATATATCTATATATATATATATTATATATATATATATATATATATATATATATATATATATATATATATATTTATATATTTTTATATATATATATATATATATATATATATATATATATATATGGGTCCCCTTCACATGGTCGACATTTCAGAATGTTGAAGACCATATGGCTGAGACCATATGATCAACATTCAAAATGTCGACCGTGCAGAATCTGCATCTCTATACAGTGCGGAATGGAAGGATTTCCATCTTCCACAATGTAGTGCGATCTCGGAGTTGGTATAATTAAGTTCTGGGGGGTGTGGGGGCAGACCCCCCCCCACAGGAGATGCAGGGGCCCCCCTGCTAGCAGCATGAAGGTTTGTTTTTGTTGTGGGTTTTTTTATTCCATTATCGAAATTTGAATGTCGATCATATGGTCTCGGCCATATGGTCTTCGACATTCTGAAATGTTGACCATGTGAAGTAGATTTATACATATATATATATATATATATATATATATATATATATATATATATATATATACACACACACTCTCACTCACACACACACACACACACACACACACACACACACACACACACACACACTTGTATGTGCACACTCATACTGCATGTTTCATACTGCTACTTTTCCCACAAAGGAGCATGCAATATAGAACAGATGGCATAATGGTTAAGGTCTTTACCTCTTGTGCAGAAGTTGCAAGGTTTGATCGTGACCAAAACCTGCTCGAAGTTTGCTTGCTTCCCCTGTGTCTCTGTGGGTCTCCTCACATCTCCAAAAAACGTGCTAAGTGTTTCTATCTCAGACTCACTTAAGAATGGAGCTGTATGCAGCAGTGTAGACCTTGAGATGGCACTCTATAGGGGAATAGTTGTGTACACCAGTTGCTTTGGGCATTAACTGTGGTGTACAGTATCCTCAAACATAAGGAGAACATGGATCATAGACTGCATGCCAAGGCAGGGCTAGCCACTTGATGGCGTAAAATACAGCTCTAGGTGATTCAGTCATGTTGACTATTGTTTCCAAAAATGGGCATGTGACTAATGTTTCCAAAAATGGGCATGTGACTAATGTTTCCAAAAATGGGCATGCGTATTTACCAGTGATAAGTGGGTTAAGGACATGACCTATGCCAGGGACCAATGCTAATGGTGGAAAGGGTGTATGTACCTATTGGCCAGTGTGTGCCCGCCATAAAGTCCAGCAGCTCTGAGTCAATAAGTCGGTGTCCAGTTTCACAGCTTGGGTTACTTGAGACAGCTCTGTTGGGTGAAAGCTGGATGTAAAATCAATCAACCTGTCAAACACAAGCTAAGAATTGCTACACTCATTATAGGTACACTGACAGGATGAGGCTTGGAAGTGGATGACATGATGGTATGGAGGAGGCTGGACAGCCTCTGTATTCAGGAGACAAGATGGAAGGGTAGTGCAGCAAAGCCACTTGGCTTGGGATCCATACTCAACTACTCAGGAGGAGGACAGGCTAGAAATGGTGTGAGAATTGTAGTGAGAGAGAGGCTTCAGAGGGCAATGAAGGATGTCAGCAGAATTAGTGACAGACTCATGGCAATCAGACTGCAGTGTAATGACAAAGCAGTACTCATAATCCCAGCCTAAGCGCTAGAGTAGGGATATAATAGTGACAAAAAGAGTGCATTCATGCGTCAGCTGCAGGACCTGCTAGATAAAGTAGGACAGCAGAAACTGGTGTTGATAATATGACCTGAATGCATATATTGGGACAGACAGAACAGGATATGAGGACTGCCTGGGACTACATGGGTGGGGCAACAGGAATGAAGAAGGAGAGGCCATTCTAGACTTCTGTCTGGAAAATGGCTTGATGGTAGCCAAAACATGGTACAGAAAGAGAGACAGTCACAAGATCACATACAAAAGTGGCCAAGTAGTAATGAAAGGGTACTGGGGTAGAATCAGTGATTGCAAAATCATCCCCAGTGAAAGAGTCAGGTCATAACATAAACCACTGGGTGCCACAATCAGCTGCAAGTAGTGATCAAAGAAGGCTCCAAGGTCAACAGAGACCAGGATGTAGAGTTGGAAGTTGACTGGAGAGAAAGCACAACAGCTCAAGGAATTACTCACTGCTCTAGCACTTCATGAAGAGCAAATAGGTGGAGTTGAAGAAGAATGGCTTGGCCTCAAAACAGCATGTGTGAGGACTACAGGGCAGATATGTGGCCAACCCAGGTATGGAAATAATGTGATAAGGAAAGTTGGTGGTAGAAGGTAGAAGATCAGGAAGTTATCAAAAGAAAAAAAAAGGAGTGAAGGAAAAGAGGGGATAGAAAATCTGATGGATCAGGCTGGGAAGGAATACTGGTTGGCTAACAAAGAAGCTAACAGAGGAGTTGCAATAGTAAAGCACAAGGCATCAGAGACACACTACACACTCTATCAGGTTGTATGTTAAAGGCAGGAAGATGAAGAAGATATTCAGACACCCTTCATAAGGGACACCAGCAGCAATATGCTTATCAGTCCACACGACATCAAAGGCACATAGAAGGCGTACTTCCAGCAGCTTCTGAAAGAAGAAAAACCCACAGACGCTATACTGCCCCAGACAAAGCCTATGATGAGAGAAGAGGAGGAGCCCACCATGGTAGAAGTAAGAACAGCACTAAGGAAAATGAAATCAGGGAAAGCAACAGGTACAGATGAGGTGCCATCAGATATGATGAAATGTTAGGTGAGATGGGGAGAAATGGTTCCCGAGGGTACTCATAGCAGTATGGAGGGGAAATGCATTATCCAAGATAACTGGAGAAGTTGGGTGAGATAGGGGGGAAATGGTTCCTGAGGGTACTCATAGCAGTATGGAGGGGAAATGCATTATCCCAGATGACTGGAGAAGTTGGGTGAGATAGGGGAGAAATGGTTCCCGAGGGTACTCATAGCAGTATGGAGGGGAAATGCATTATCCCAGATGACTGGAGAAGTTGGGTGAGATAGGGGAGAAATGGTTCCCGAGGGTACTCTTAGCAGTATGGAGGGGAAATGCATTATCCCAGATGACTGGAAAATAAGCATACCAGTGCTAGTGTTAAGAACAAAGGGGACATTCATAATTGTGGGCAGTACAGAGGTATCAGATTCCTTTCATACTACATGAAAGCTCTGGAGAGGGTTACTGATAATCTAATATGCAGAGTAGTAGAAATTAAGACGGGAAATGAGCAGTTCAGATTCAGACCAGGATGCAGCACATCCAACCAGATATTTGCAATGAGACAGATAATTGAGAAGAAGCTAGAAATGAGGAAAGACTCTAACTGGGCATTCCTAGATTTGGAGAAGGCATATGACAAGGTCCCAAAATGAGGGGCCCGAAATGAATGTGACTATGTAAGGACCCAAT
>NC_056750.1:816525269-816567769 GCF_019279795.1 Protopterus annectens
TGATTCACAGTATGAATATCTTGCTTTACATGACTGTTACATCAGCACTTGTATATCATGATTCACAGTATGAATATCTTGCTTTACATGACTGTTACATCAGCACTTGTATATCATGATTCACAGTATGAATATCTTGCTTTACATGACTGTTACATCAGCACTTGTGTATCATGATTCACAGTATGAATATCTTGCTTTACATGACTGTTACATCAGCACTTGTGTATCATGATTCACAGTATGAATATCTTGCTTTACATGACTGTTACATCAGCACTTGTATATCATGATTCACAGTATGAATATCTTGCTTTACATGACTGTTACATCAGCACTTGTATATCATGATTCACAGTATGAATATCTTGCTTTACATGACTGTTACATCAGCACTTGTGTATCATGATTCACAGTATGAATATCTTGCTTTACATGACTGTTACATCAGCACTTGTGTATCATGATTCACAGTATGAATATCTTGCTTTACATGACTGTTACATCAGCACTTGTGTATCATGATTCACAGTATGAATATCTTGCTTTACATGACTGTTACATCAGCACTTGTGTATCATGATTCACAGTATGAATATCTTGCTTTACATGACTGTTACATCAGCACTTGTGTATCATGATTCACAGTATGAATATCTTGCTTTACATGACTGTTACATCAGCACTTGTATATCATGATTCACAGTATGAATATCTTGCTTTACATGACTGTTACATCAGCACTTGTATATCATGATTCACAGTATGAATATCTTGCTTTACATGACTGTTACATCAGCACTTGTATATCATGATTCACAGTATGAATATCTTGCTTTACATGACTGTTACATCAGCACTTGTATATCATGATTCACAGTATGAATATCTTGCTTTACATGACTGTTACATCAGCACTTGTGTATCATGATTCACAGTATGAATATCTTGCTTTACATGACTGTTACATCAGCACTTGTGTATCATGATTCACAGTATGAATATCTTGCTTTACATGACTGTTACATCAGCACTTGTGTATCATGATTCACAGTATGAATATCTTGCTTTACATCTTTACATGACTGTTACATCAGCACTTGTGTATCATGATTCACAGTATGAATATCTTGCTTTACATGACTGTTACATCAGCACTTGTGTATCATGATTCACAGTATGAATATCTTGCTTTACATGACTGTTACATCAGCACTTGTATATCATGATTCACAGTATGAATATCTTGCTTTACATGACTGTTACATCAGCACTTGTATATCATGATTCACAGTATGAATATCTTGCTTTACATGACTGTTACATCAGCACTTGTGTATCATGATTCACAGTATGAATATCTTGCTTTACATGACTGTTACATCAGCACTTGTATATCATGATTCACAGTATGAATATCTTGCTTTACATGACTGTTACATCAGCACTTGTATATCATGATTCACAGTATGAATATCTTGCTTTACATGACTGTTACATCAGCACTTGTATATCATGATTCACAGTATGAATATCTTGCTTTACATGACTGTTACATCAGCACTTGTGTATCATGATTCACAGTATGAATATCTTGCTTTACATGACTGTTACATCAGCACTTGTGTATCATGATTCACAGTATGAATATCTTGCTTTACATGACTGTTACATCAGCACTTGTGTATCATGATTCACAGTATGAATATCTTGCTTTACATGACTGTTACATCAGCACTTGTGTATCATGATTCACAGTATGAATATCTTGCTTTACATGACTGTTACATCAGCACTTGTATATCATGATTCACAGTATGAATATCTTGCTTTACATGACTGTTACATCAGCACTTGTGTATCATGATTCACAGTATGAATATCTTGCTTTACATGACTGTTACATCAGCACTTGTATATCATGATTCACAGTATGAATATCTTGCTTTACATGACTGTTACATCAGCACTTGTATATCATGATTCACAGTATGAATATCTTGCTTTACATGACTGTTACATCAGCACTTGTATATCATGATTCACAGTATGAATATCTTGCTTTACATGACTGTTACATCAGCACTTGTATATCATGATTCACAGTATGAATATCTTGCTTTACATGACTGTTACATCAGCACTTGTGTATCATGATTCACAGTATGAATATCTTGCTTTACATGACTGTTACATCAGCACTTGTGTATCATGATTCACAGTATGAATATCTTGCTTTACATGACTGTTACATCAGCACTTGTATATCATGATTCACAGTATGAATATCTTGCTTTACATGACTGTTACATCAGCACTTGTGTATCATGATTCACAGTATGAATATCTTGCTTTACATGACTGTTACATCAGCACTTGTGTATCATGATTCACAGTATGAATATCTTGCTTTACATGACTGTTACATCAGCACTTGTATATCATGATTCACAGTATGAATATCTTGCTTTACATGACTGTTACATCAGCACTTGTATATCATGATTCACAGTATGAATATCTTGCTTTACATGACTGTTACATCAGCACTTGTATATCATGATTCACAGTATGAATATCTTGCTTTACATGACTGTTACATCAGCACTTGTGTATCATGATTCACAGTATGAATATCTTGCTTTACATGACTGTTACATCAGCACTTGTGTATCATGATTCACAGTATGAATATCTTGCTTTACATGACTGTTACATCAGCACTTGTGTATCATGATTCACAGTATGAATATCTTGCTTTACATGACTGTTACATCAGCACTTGTATATCATGATTCACAGTATGAATATCTTGCTTTACATGACTGTTACATCAGCACTTGTATATCATGATTCACAGTATGAATATCTTGCTTTACATGACTGTTACATCAGCACTTGTATATCATGATTCACGGTATGAATATCTTGCTTTACATGACTGTTACATCAGCACTTGTATATCATGATTCACAGTATGAATATCTTGCTTTACATGACTGTTACATCAGCACTTGTATATCATGACCCAAAGATTAAAACCTAAACTAGATCAGCATGTACAGCTTTCTGGTTTATATTTGTGTTCTATTTTAATCTTTTTTCTTTGTTATTCCTAGTTGGTTGAGTGGATAAACTGGTCTGTGAATATGTTTTTTGGGTGGTCTCTCCATTGTGGTTGGTTTTGACTGTTATCAAGTGGGGGGGTGGATACAAAATTCTGTGAACCAGGATGTCTTTTGGTTTCTTAGTGTCTTTGTAGAGACAAGGATCTTTCTTAGATCTTGATAGATCTTGGGCTTAAGTCAAATGAATTCATAGGGTATGCCTGAGAACCTTCAGGAACTTGGGATTAGCTAGCCTGAGCCCTGAGCCCTGAGCCCTGCACAATCCTAGATTACAGACCACATAACTTAGAAAGATGCTTATTTCTTCAATGACACTAAGCAATCAAAAGACATCCTGGTTCTCAGAATCTCTATCTGCCTACAATAACAGATGACTAGCAACATTGTAGAGGCCACCCAAAACCATATTTACAGACAACAGCTAATTTCCTTGTTTTTTTCTGTTCAGTATACTAGTTAACATATTTTTCCTTAGTCAGGTTATTTTCTCCCAAAACAGACCAACTCCCTGCAGTTTAATGGCTCCACTGATGAAGCATAATGAAGAAAGAATATTAAACTGGAAAACAAATATAAACCAGAAAGCTGCACATGCTTATCTAGTTTTATTTTATTCTTTTTGGCTCACTCCTCCATATTCTAAGGGTAGAGAGAGATTTGCAGCTGATGACCACATTCTGGGCTAGGCGCGACCACTGAATTCATGTACTCCAAAGATTATACATGGAACATACAATGACTATTAATATAATGCTGCTCGCAGCAGTTGTATGTAGGTGTAACATGTCCAGTATCCGTCACGTGCTTTCTTGCTGTAACTGACATCTGGAAGTTACTTTTATGGTTCTCTTTTTCTGGTGGAGAATATAATTGCCATAAAATGAATAAGAATTGATCCAAACTATTCACTGTGGTACCATGGCCAAATTATTGCTGGGCGTAAGTTATCAAATAAACAGGACATGCATTTCATCTAATAAGGAAATACCAAACTAGGAAGGCCATGTGATCCTGATCTGCAATCAGAATGTATGTTTCTGTGTATCCATGCTGTCACAGGTAAAAAAAATCTACAGAAGACAGGCTATATGTAAAATATGGTGAACATGAAAGGTACTGATAAAGCATGCCTACACTGAAGATAATTAGTGAAACGTTAACTGTTGCACAAAAGGACTATAAACATGTGAAATGATTAAAGTACAATTTCTCCCAAGTTCTGTATCCAGTAATGCAGTCAACATTGCTCACTTTTGTACTGCATGAATATTCAACTGATGTTTATTTGTGCTCTAAGAATAATGTTTTCTGCACCCACCATGCTGGTGTGATGACTTCATGCACAAAATGTAATTGTCCACATTTTGGTTATCTCGTAAGTGGATAGTAATCCAAACATGTAATTGTTTCATTAATGATGCATAGTAATCTCATATTTTTATTTATTTTATTTATTATCATTTTTTACCAAGAAAGTCTGACTGGGCTCATGAAAATAACCCCTTTTCAGCAGAGGCCTGGGGAGAAAAGCTCCATAATAACGGTTACTTAAATAATATAAGCAAGAACTGGATAAATAGTAAGGATTGAATACACAGAAAGTGGCATGTACATAGTAAAATGACATACATACAGTTCTTCATTAGTAATTGCAAATATAAAAATATCAATTTGGTAAAGTTTTCCCATAAGAAATTACTAATTTTTGCTTTTGAGGTTCCCGATGATATGTTTTCTAAAAAAATCACATTTTGGGTCACCCTTCAAAAATTAAAAGGGACTACCTTACTTTATTGGTCTTTCTTACCTGTTACTAAGAAATAACTACACACATTACAAAGTAGGCAATTTGCCTTGGCATTTTGTCAGCCTCTTCAGTTTCCTGTAGGCAATACAAATACAGCACTTTCCTTTGCCCATAAATCTTTCGTTTTGTGAGGAGACTGTGGATTCATATGCGTCCTATGCAGCTTGTAAATCACTGACTCCCAGATGTTACATATTACACCACGGTATGTCAGTCCCTCATACAATCACTGATTGACTGTTCCTTTCAGGCTACATGTAGTTCAACAAGATTCATCTGCTCTATTACTGCAGACAGCATTACCCTTAATGCAGTGCACTTTTACTACATCTGACAGGCATTCCCTTTTCTGTTCCAATCCTAATCCTTCCACCAATCTCTCAAAGACTTAAAGGAAAATGACTTGTACTGTTTCAGTTATGTAGTATGCATTCCTTCAACAAATTATTCTGCAGAATAGCACTGTGTGACATATTTCTGGACAGGTTACATTCCAGTTAAGGGCAGGCCACGCCAAGCCTTTGTAGTACTGGAGTCTGTACATCAAAACAAGCATATCTGTTCAACATGATAATCATGATAATGTTTTGTAGAATGTCCTTTACCTCATTAGTGCCTCAGGTGGATATTCTCCAATGTTAGTACGCCAACATTTGGAGCAAACCTAAAATATTTAAAGCATGCAAGCAAACACAGCTTGCACTTTCAAAAAAATGTCCAGCAACATTTAATCACTTGGTGGTGTACATATTTTGTACATAATGCATCCAGAACACAACAGAAGGAGAAGTAATTGCTGAGATTCCAGAGAACATGTTTAGGAGTAGGTGCTTCACTCAATAGGTGTTAATAAGGAAATGCATTTTCTTCACATTTTATATAGCAAGTGTACAAAGTAGCAGAATGTGTACATTCTTATGTGAAGAAGTTCTACAATAGACCGGTGTCCAGTCCAGAATGGGTTTCACTACCTTGTGCCTAATGGTTGCTGGGATAGGTTTCTCTTTCCTACAGCTATGTAAACTTATAAAGTTAAAGTGGGTTATTGGAAAATCGATTGTAGGCTGATGTGTAGTAGTAGGCGGGGTTTGCTAAATGCAATCACGTCTTGTCCGGCTGAAGAAAGGTTTCTGCTTTTAGTTTGGTGCTCTTCCATGTATAGGAATTGCACAATACATACCCTCTTTCCTGTTCTGTAACAACAAAACATTAAAGCTAAAACCTGGAGAAAAAATTAGAAGAATATTTTCAGGGAAGAATATCAGTAATCTGACTGATGTATAAGTGAACCAGAGGGGTAAAATGAAAGGGAGTAAGAAAGGAGATCAGTTAAACATGGAACAGACACACACAGTAAAATGATCGGAGGTCAGTATATGATAAAACATTTCTCCAAAGCCAACTTCATGCTTCTTAAGACAGAAGTGGTGAACTTCATGACACCCATGCAGATGGACAATACAGTTACAACTGCTGAATCCTACACAAATGCACTCTATAAGCCCTTACACGAGTGCATGGATCGTGATATCCCAAACAGAACCAAGACGCTATCCTCCAAAAAAAGGAAGCCAATCTGGTGGTCCCCTGACATAAACAAACTGTACAACAGAAGGAAGAAACTGTTGCAAAAGAGAGTAAAATCCCATGAGTGGAGGAGCTCCCTGGTCAGCCTCAGTAAGAAGTTGAGATCCCTTATAAGATCCTCCAAAGCTAGCTACAAAAACAAAATTGCCACTAATTCTAAGGACAACCACAAAGCATTCTATAGCTATGTCAAGAATCTCGATGGCAACACCCAGAGCTGCTCTGAGTTACAGCACAAAGGCACGAAAATTACAGAACCAACTGATATTGCCAACATCCTGGCAGATAGGTTCAGTGCTAACTTTACCCCCCCATCCCCTAAAGAGCCCATATCTATACAGGAAGAATGCAGAGTCCCTGTAATCACAACTACGCAGGTAAAAGCTGCACTCTCTAAAGCCAAAAACACAGCACCCATGGGACTGGACAACATCCCAGGCTGCGTTTTACATGAACTTCAGAATGAACTGGCTCCCCACGTTCAATAATAGCCTCGCATCAGGCTTTGTGCCCACTGAATGGCGCACAGCAACAGTTATCCTACTCCACAAAGGGGGAGCCACCACTGATTCCGGGAACTATCGACCTATTAGCCTGATGAGCCTGGTCTGCAAGGCCATGGAACGTATCATCATGGAACTCATAAACAAAGACATTGGTAACCTCCAAACTCTGGATCCCACCCAGTTCGGGTTTGTGAAAGGCAGATCATGCCTCCTGAACCTGATTGACTTCTTTGAGGCAGTCACCAAAGCCATAGATGAGGGTAAGGTAGTTTACACAGCTTATCTTGACCTCGCCAAGGCTTTCGACACCACCCCCCATTCTGGAATTATAGCTAAACTCACTAAACTAGGTATAAATCCCTACATCACAAGATGGGGTGCCAACTGGCTCACTGACAGAACCCACACTGTAAAATTTGCAGACTCCAAATCTGACCTCAAAGCAGTACAACAGGGTTCCGTCCTGGGACCTCTCCTGTTTGGTATCTACTTCTCTGAAGTACAGGCTAACACAGAAGGCCTCTGGCTAATGAAGTTCGCAGATGACTGCAAACTAGGAGCCATAGTTGTTAGTTAGTAGTTTGTATTTTATAATTTTGTATGAAAAGTATATAATAATAAAGATTTATTATGGAAAAAAAAAAAGGAGCCATAGTCAAGTCCCCAAATGATGTGGACATCCTACAGAAGGGCCTCGCTGAGACAGATGCCTGGTGTCAGAGCCATGGCCTCAAGCTCAATGCCAAAAAGTGGTGTGACATCCCCTTTGGTAAAAACTCTGTACCCATGAACTACCACAGAGGCAGCAATCTACTTAACACTGAATGTGTGATAAGAGACCTTGGGACCTAGGTGGACAGTAGTCTCTCCTTTGATAGTCACATCACCACAGTAGTCAGGAAGTCCTTTTACATGGCACACCTCATCATAAAAGGGTTCTCATCCAGGAAAAAAGAGGTAATTGTTCCCCTCTACTCGACACTCATTAGACCCATTATAGAGTACAACGCCCCTTTTGGAATGTACCTCACAAGACGTCTGCAGCAGCTGGAAAGGCCACAGAAGTACCTCACATAGAGGATTACTGGCCTCAAACAAATGCCCTATACTGACCGCCTCAAAAAATGCCAGCTTTACTCCGTAGCATATTGCCTACTCCTAGGTGATCTCTGCCTAACATATAAAGCTATGTCAAACCCAGAGCTGTTGGACATACTACACCTAAAGAAATCCCAATCCCTCCTAACTACACA
Source organism: Protopterus annectens (assembly GCF_019279795.1). NCBI lineage: Eukaryota > Metazoa > Chordata > Ceratodontiformes > Protopteridae > Protopterus > Protopterus annectens. The sequence goes on from NC_056750.1 coordinate 816,533,551, forward strand.
TTCTAGGGACCTAAACCTTGTCACCACAATAAACAGGACATGCTGGAGGGATAGATTCCTGTCCCAGAGACTTCCCATACTCTGGAATAAACTACCCATCTATATCAAACAAAGCTCCTCATTAGCACTCTTTAAGAAAAATCTTGATGAGTGGATGGGAAATAGGAAATACACCCCGGGGATCACTTCTGTGTCTCTGCTTGACAGTGGCACAGGAAAATAACTTTCTTTGGTGGCGTAAGCCAGGGAACCTTGTTGGCTAGGCTTACGTAGGCCCTTGGGCTGATAGCCTAGTACCTACCTATGAATCTATGAATAAAAGAAATGAGGAGCAGAAACAGAAATAAATGGAGTCAGGTCAAGGGTCAGGGGAAGGCCGTGAAAACTGTGACATATTCTAGATTGTATCTTCTCTCCCTCCCCCAGTTTCCTAGTCTACAAGATTTTCCCAACGGCTCCCCCTCCACTAAATCCTGCCTGTTATCTTATTCATTCCTGTCATGGGTGAAAGCCTCGCATTCAGAGAAGGGGGAGAGCCCTCTGGTTTATTCTTCCTCATCTGGATAGTTTTATCACCTCTTTCACCTCCAAAGGAACAATAGTCAGACAGTAGGGAATGGGTCAATCTGTTGATCCCACAGACTTCTTTACCCCCCCCCCAATCTGTACAGGTGGCTTGCAGGTACCATAACAGCTACTGCTATGTCAGTGTAGGCAGGCACTGGTATCAAACATACTTTTCCAGTAAAACAGCACACATCAATGCAGCACAGCCCTTTTAGGCTCCTTCTGTAGGTAATCATTCACTCACTCACTTACTGGTAAGTATTGTCAATGCAGGAAGCCAAACATCACTCCTCCCACCCCAGAAAGGGGTGAATTTGCAAGAGACATTCACTCCAATCCTTCATGTTCAGCCAATCCAGTTCCTGTCACACTAACTTATCACAGATCACCTGAGTCATTGTCAGGGATTCGTCCCTGTATAGCTCATATCTCTCAACTGTCCAGATTTTCACAGAACATCCAGATTTCTACTCATATTTTTGGTGTGTTCCACATAAAACATTTGGTTTTCTGGCAAATCAGTGAGGACTATAGTCACTAAATAAGGACGGACATCTGAGTTTCAGAAAATGCTTGTTAATGCAAAGTTTTATGAACTTTCTAAGACTATAAGAGCAAAGTTTAAATCTGTCCTTGATTTTAGCCCCACCAATTGTTTTTTGTCCATATGTCATGTGCTAAGAGATTGAGGTATGCTCCAAACAGTGATGATAGACACATTATTTGCCAGCACCACCAGAGAATCAATAAAACATTGACTGTTACTGTTACTGACTTCTAAAACCATCTTACTAGGAAATTATTTATTTATTTGAACAGTTCAGTTAAACACATTAACATGCACACATATTTAAGATAGAGGAAAACTCTTGACAGCTACTTGTAAAAGTCTGCATCTGCTATCAACACTGAGGTTGGGAAAAATGAAAATCATAGGCTGCAGTGACCTTCTGGAAATGCTACCTCTTAACTGTAAGAGGCAGCCTTCTGCTATGTCAGTGGTGCTCATAAATAAACTGGCAACGATTAAGGCTTTGAATCAAAGCAGAATTATTTGGTGCATTACTACAGTCTACCCCCCCCCCAGCATTGTTACTGCAAATCTAGCTATTCAGCTTGTCAGCCTTCTAAGAATTCTAAGAACTGTTGCAAACACAGTGGAGAAAATGTCAGGTCTTCTGTAGAGATTCTGCACTGACTGATCATATTGCAAGAAGCCCGAATATATATATATATATATATATATATATATATATATATATATATATATATATATATATATATATATATATATATATATATTTCAACTCCTAGAAATATGAACATTCTTTGACAAACATTTATATTCAACATCAGTTAGACCCATGATAACCCACCCACTATGTCTCTTTGTACCATCTATGTGTATTACATTATATTTCAAGCCACATTGGTTTCCCTCAAGATACTGGGCATACTAAAATTTACCCCATTATCAGTACCAGGCATAACTGCTGCCTTTTATGCATATAACATGCAACATTCAACACATCCTAAAGAAGGATGGTACAGTGTTTACTGTGAATTACTGGTGAATCAAGTGGTACTTTGTCCTGACTAAGGGTTTATGTCATTTTTTCCAGATAATGAAATTATTTTCATTTTTTGGAATTTACAGTGTGTGCCCCTATTTTAGTGCTGTTGGTTATTCATAAAGTGCCCTCCAAGATAAACGCACACATGTACATGCACACCCATATGCATATACACACAAACACACACACATGCACTACTGACAAAAGATACGTGTCGCTGCACTTTCAAGGAGTAAACAATGATTCTCTCTACAAAGGCACAGACAAGTAATGTTAATAAGTGACAATTTGTGTTATAGCATTTCATTCAACACCTTCAGGGATGATAGCATGAAAAAAGGGAGATGGTGCCAGCAATTTCAGGTATGTGCCTATATACTTTCGACTGACACAGAGTGTAGCATTTTGGAGAGTTCTTGTTAACTGTTGCATGACGATTTCCTAAGCGAGAGCTTAGTAAAAGAAACATTCTAGGTTAAAATCCATTTTTGTAAGCACAGAACATATTTTGACTTGTTCAGTGCTGTCTAGGAAGACATTACCATTTAATGGAGTTATATTTTCAACTGACCTGTCTAGCAAACTGAATAATTCAGTCACTGATAAAATCTTCAAAAGGAAGCAATCACTCAGAATTGTCTGTTATTTCCCGTTTCTGGTTATATCTTTGCTTTTTGAATGCATATGACTGACAAAGAAGATATTTTTAACATTTTAATTTGGAATGCTAACCAGACATTTTGTTATTCTGGGGCACCTAGTAGTTAGATAGTCATATACTTATAGAACTTTGAAGCTTCTAAATTCAAAGGTATTTCAGCTGGCGACATTCCATATGTCGCATGCTACCAATAAATCAAATATTACAGCACTCTAGAAGATACGCATACTATTTTAAATTGTGGTCTCTGCAATGCTTGCGACATTTTTTACTCCACATGAGATCATGTGGTCATTAAACACCACTTGTAAATGCTGATTGTGTCTTTTGTTGGCTCTGTGACACAAAAGGACAAACTCGTGGCTGTGTTATAGATGGCCAATGTTTGATTAGTGGCCTGAGAAGTGAGGGCGCCAATAAGGCAAGATGGACATGCCTATTCTAAAGTGGAGGAGGTCAGATAGGGTGTACAGTGCAGCATTGTCTATCAGAGGGAGAACAAGGTTGTTAGAAATGCAGCCATAGAACATGTATGCCATAAGGCAGCCTTCAACATGACTGCATGGAAGTGTGAGCTTATTTGAGGATGATATAGTGAGCCCCCATGGTAATGTTGGTCATGCATCACTCACCCAGAAAGAGAGGATTACTTTAACTGTGAAAACATCTTTCCATCTGTATGTATGATAGCTTCTCCGTCTGTCCTCAGAATGATCAGTGGATTGTCAGTAACATGGAAATAGCATGGCAATAGGCAGACCTACCAGTTTGGACATCTAGTTGCAGGGGGTCTATATTAGACTTTCGAAAATTCAGTTCAGTGAACAGCATTTTCAGTGCACTTACATCGAACATGCCGTTAGTTGAACTGTTCATACTGAGACCGCGGTAGAGTGAAGATTGGAAAATCTGCCCTTTCCTCATTGCAGTATGATCTCGGAGTTGGTATATATAATTACTGGGGGGGGGTGTCGAGGGCACAGCCCCCCACAAGAGCAAAATTCGATGAACAGCATTTCCAATGAAATGCCCTTCATTTAAATGGGTTTTTGCTGATTTAATATACACCCGTTGCAAGGTGATTGACAAACTGCTAGGTGGCAAGTAGGCTGAAGGTTTGCAGATGGCGGAATTAAAGCAGCCTTTGTGCTTGCTAGAAAGATGAAAGCTCCCTCCTGTCAGCTGTCATCCAGGACATTATCTGAAATGCACCTGTACAGTTAAAAAGGAGTTCAAGACTAGCTGGAAGTAGACCAACTGTCAACAGGTGGGGATGCAAAAAGTATTTAGCAAAAATATATTGTTATGGATTTTTAATTCAGTAATTTCACATCCTTTACAATGGTCCAGAAATAAGCTGGCTGATGATTTTTATTATGACATGAAGTCTATAACAACAGCTGCAATATTTATAATTCAGACACTACAATACCTGAATTTCAGGCAGCAAACTTAAATATTTGAATAAACAATGGCAGCAAATGAACGTTTTTATGTAGAATGGATATCTTTGGCAAAACTCTGCTGTAAATTATTTCAACAACAAATTCATTCTCCAATTAATTGATAACAGTGAATGCTCAAAGGTAAGAAGACACATAAAATGTGTCAGGATTAATAATTTAATTATGACAATTTATTTCTCATGTATATATCTCTGATATATATTTACTGTCACTCCACCCAAAGCTGAAAAAATTAACTGCATATTTTTCTGCTGAACGTTTCATTTCCACTACATGTCACCAAAATCCAGTGCATAGCTACATTCTGAAAACATGCTGTGATAAAATTGTTTTTAGATCTCAAAGGAAGCAGCCAGTTCTGATCACTGAGGAGAAATTTAAGTTGTTTTCTCTGTTTATACACAAAGGCCAAATGTAGTGATAGGAGGTTTATTCTAGATGCAGACCTCACAGCAAGCAGGTTACTCCTTTCATTAAACATTCTGACACTGCAACCTTATAATAATTTATTCTTGATGCTGGTTTACATAATTAGCTTCAATCCAGCAGGTTTTGTTGCTTATTTACTGGCAGTGGTACAAGAATGTGTTCAGCATGTTGGGTCTGTGGTCATTTTACTTCTAATCAGTTTGTAATCTGATAGCAGCTTAGTTCTGTTTGATGAATCAGTTGGGCCAATTACCTCATGTTACTGCTACCAGTACAGCCCTGCTATGGCACCAACCTCAGGAATTTGCTGGCATGTGAAACACTGTTCACTCCACTCAGGGGATGGGTTCAAATCCCATTACAGAGGGCTGATCCAGCTTATGTTGTCATGACAGATGTACAGAAGGAGCAAACTGCAGCCTTTGTTTGCATGAGCTTATCAACTATCTGTTGATGTAATGCCCTCTTGGGGACAAGAAACAAGTTTAAGAACTTTTAAGATTCACACTGAACCTTCATGCCATTGTCTTATTACAAATAAAAATATATTTAACTCCAAAGGAATTCAAATATCCTAGCCTGGTGGTCCAGAAGGTCAGAAAAAAAGCTTATACTTACATTTTTTTTAATGCCACATATCAGAAATAGATTTAAAGTACTGGGCTTCTAATCAAAGAGAAAAAGACAGGTCTTGGATTCAGTTATACTTTTAAGATACTGTGATGTCATAATACATGTTCTCATTTTGGCAGTTTTTGATGGATTCCTTCTCTTTTGCTCTCTTTTTTCCTCTCCCTCCCTTCTTCTACTTCTCTTTAAACGTAGCTACTACTTAGCTTTCAGATATCGTCATTCTGGTTGTAAAACAGATCTAAATGAAATGAACTACAGAAATGTCTTCCGTTTCTTATCAGCTCGTCCAGATCTATGAGCCCAGCTTGACCTCAAAGCCTGAAAGCAATAATAATGCGTTTTTGAAATGGAGTACATTATTGAAAAAGGAAAAACTGAGAGTGCAAGTTGATATCAATAAGAAATGAGGTAATCGCACAGCTGTAGGAAATAAAGGTCTTACAGAAAAATCTGTACAAATTTCACAATAATGGAATACATATATCAGAGTGCTATACCGACAGAAGGGGAAACATTCCTTATAGAACTACAGATATGATTACATTTAAAAGTAAAAGTTAAAACTCAGGCTCAAGTGGACCAGATATCGTACCTGATGGTTACCTATATAAAATAAAAGAAAATTCAAACTCCTATCAATCATGTTCGACACAATATTAGTATATGGGCAGATATGTGACATGTTTCTGCTGCGAAGGCTCAAATACTAAACTCCTGAAAGCAAACTCACCTTCCCAGCCACTAAACCTCATCTCATCAAATTACCATAAATAAAACTAATAGGTGAATTTAAGAAACCGCACACACTTTTTTTCCATGTAGGCATCATGCCGTGCTGCTGACATGGCTGTGAACATTTTTAGATTCAGTAAGCGCTGCTGAGCGGCGTGCATGAGAGAACCAACACGGAAACTTCCATGGCATGCAAATCACCTCATAAGCAGGTGAATCTCATGCAAATGAGGCAGATAGAGTGATCCAACAAGCAGATAGGCAGCTCTGCACACCCCGTGTCAGTGTCCGTAGTATACATGAAAACATTCCATGTACAGGAATATAGACAGGCAAAAGGGGCTGTAGAAATGCAGATAGATGGGCAGAAATGGCATACCACATATAGATATGAATGAAACTATCCTCTGTGTGTCTGACAAATTAAGGGAAATAAGTTAAATTAAATTAACTTTTTTTAATAATCTGAGCATGTTTGTATGGTGCGCTGCAGTGTACAGACATGCTTTATAAAAAATTTTTTAAAAAAGGTGGAAAACACAAAATTAATATTATGTGACAGAAATGTATTACAGGACCATGCATGGAGTATTTGCAATGGTACACTGATGCTGTTGCTAATGTGGTAGGGCTTTGAAGCATGCAGTTTCCAGGCTGTGAGCATGGATCCCTATGCAAATGAGGTGGAGTTACTGAACAACACAAAGGGGTAATCGTGCCAGCATATCCCCTTTGTGTAGGCAGAGAAACATTTTGCTGTTTACAGAGGAGGTAGCTGACATCAGGGGAGGGTGTTTCCAATGACTTCTAAGGTTATTTCAGCTTAGCTGCGCCTGTTTGTGTGACACGCCACTTTGCTGAGTGTATCCTTCAAGGGGGGTATGTGCACTCACTTCTAAGCTTTGTTTAGCTAAGGTGAGTTTCAGTGTGTTTGTGCAGTGCACTGCCATGCTGAGTGTGGAAGTCTGGGGGGGGGGGTGTGTGTACACTAACTGCTAAGCTTTGTTTACCTACAGGGTACACGTTTGCATGGCACACCACAGTGCTGATTGTATCTAAAACTCAGTGACATAATTAGTTTTGACCTCTGTTTAACTTTAAACTAGAGCCATTAAATGATGTCAGTGATATACTAGGCAGGTGCAATGCATCACAGGTAGCCAATCACACAGTCAGGACCTACAGCAGAGCACTATAAAGTATGCATACACCCTACAGTCTGATTTTCCCCATACTCTGCACCACTGGGGTACAGACTTGGGATATTTAACCTAGAGAATGCTAGGGGCTGCTACAGGTCTGCTACATATGTATATACTAAAGGATGAGGTCAATGCAGCTGCTACTGATGCTGACCATAGGCCTAGACTGAGAAGGAGAAAAGTGTTCAGGCCCAGGGTAACCTACCAGGAGCTACATGAGCTGGAGATTGTACAGCACTACAGGATGGACAGGGACATACTATGGAACTCACTGAGCTCTGCCGCCCTCAACTTAGACCCAGAGCCAACAGAGGGGAACCCATCCCAGTGGAAACAAAGGTATTTGTAGCCCTTAGGATACTAGCTACAGGTACTTTCCAAAGACTAGCTGGGGACATGATTGGGGTCTCACAGGCATTTTCTTCCAGGGTACTCCACCAGTTCCTGGATGCCATGCTACCACATGCCAGTGAGCACATTTATTTTCCCCTCACCCCTGAGGTGAGGGATAGCAATACACAACACTTCCACCATGTAGCACACTACTCTGAGGTACTGGGTGCCATAGATTGCACTCATGTACACATCAAGGCACCACTCAGTGAGGAGGGTAGACTCTACATCAACTGCAAGGGGTACCACTCCAGTTGCCAGGTAGTGTGCAATGCCCAGGGCATTATCATGAATGTGTATGCTGACAGCCCTGGGAGTTATCACGACTCCCATATCTGGCATGCATCACAGCTGTATCTGATGTTTGCTAGGGAGGACATCCCACATGGCCATTTACTGGGGGATGCTGGCTACGTATTGGAACCGTAGATTATGACACCAATCAGAAATGCACACCCACCCACTGAAGAATGCTGCAATGAGGCACATTCACAAACTAGAAACATCATAGAGCATGTGTTTGGGCTTCTGAAATCACAGTTTTGGTGCCTCACTATATCTGGTGGAGCCCTGTAGTATTCTCCAGCCACATGTGCACATATGCTCACAGTATGTGCCCTGCTACACAATACAATCCTGTGGAAACAGCTGCAGCAGGATCAGGAAAGGGAAGGGATACACAGCCCCCCACAAGTGCCTATGTCACCACAGCCACAGTCACAGGAGGACTCGGAGGAGGAAACCTTTGATGATGTCCCCATAGCTATGCCCAGTATGCCCTGACTTTGGCTAACAGACAACGCATAGCACATTCACTGACAACCTAGGGTCCTAGGGACTGACACTTTACTTCTACTCACATACATACAGTGAAATTGTTGATGCCAGGCAACCTACACAACCTGTACCTATGCATGTATTGGCTGTGTACTGCTTGCATCACACAGAGTCAGCCCTGAACTACAGTCCTGGCATTTACAAGGTATGTCTCTAATCTACACACTACTTGTAAGGATTACTATAATATGGCATCATATGTATGGATCTGCTGCATTTATGCAAGGAAATATAGTGGGATATGTGGACTGAAGTAACATCCACGTAGGACTACAGATACCCAGTCCTATAGTATGTGTTCCCGAATAATCACTAGGCATCATGGTATGAATATTCACTACATCAATCAAGGGAGATGTTAAACAGTGGGGTCACATGATATTTGGACTACTGTCTATCCCAGCAGATCATGTGCTGTTTTCTCCCATCCCCAACACAGCAGTGTTCCCATATAACTTCTTTAACAGTAAGTTAGCAATGGTATATCAGCAGACCAGCAATCTCAGGGCTGTAACATAGAACTCGATCACACATTGTGTGTCACATGTAACACAGGAATAACAATGTATATATTTATGCTGCTGACTGTGTGATGAATGACTCCACTATGTCTAGCAGCCTGTGTGGTTCAGTGAACTAGGGAAGTTAGCATGGGTGGTTGATACTTCTAATCTGGAAGTGGGCACATGTTTTGCATGTGGGGTGTTATTATGTTGGTGTTTTCACAGACTGTCAATCTGTGTGTGGTGCAACATTATGAATCTCAGTCACATATTAAGTACAGCAGACAGCTAGGGAGTGCCGTGGACATATTGAGTGACGTGCAGTACTGCAGAAACAGGGACAGATGTCAATGTCTGTAACATATCTCTCAGCCTCTTAGTACAAGCAATCTGTTCAAAGCCTGACAAAAATGGTGAGAAAGGCCTACAAATAGGGGCATGTATTAAATACTGCTCTCATACACTTAAACAGTTGCTAAAAATAAAAGGGTTTGTTTCAACAGAAATCTTAATGAACAATTTGAAATCAGAAAGACAAATGCATGTTACTATTTAGTGATGTCAGTCCTAAGTTCATCCAAGTGATTTTCCAGAAAACCACAAATTTTATGAGGAACACACCAAAACTGTGCCAAGCCTCTGGACATTCTGTGAAACCCTGGACAGTTGAGAGGTATAGTCTGTAACACACAAAATCCCGGACTTGAGTACAGGTAGGTGTGGCCTGGAGTCGCTTTATAAGTACTGACATTCACAATGGGCATGCTTAAACACTTAGTTAAAATGAGTGCAATTATGTTGCCCCATCATCAGACATACAGACATATACGTATACATATCCATCTGTCACTATCTCTCTCTCTCTCTCTCACATGCATAATATATCTGCTGCTCTGTAGTATCAAATAGATATATATTGCTCTCTCTCTCTCTCTCTCTCTCTCTATATATATATATATATATATATATATATATATATATATATAGCAAAATGATACATAGACTCTTCCTATATATCTACATAACAAATATACATATTATACACACACAGAGCTATATTTATATATACATCCCTGTTAATTACATAAATATGTGTGTGGATGTCTACATTGTCCTACATACTCTAATAATGGTGAGTAAATCTGCACTATCACACATCCATATGGTTGCTCAAAGGATCTAAACTAAGGGTGCAACAGTACATAATCCAATTACCTACAGGCCCCAGTGCATGCTGGATGTCACCATGTAGAGAGATGCAGGTGAGCAGGTGGTGTAATGTATAACATTGTCAATGCATGCACAGACATTGTTGCAGCCCACAGGGTTACCTACCTAACTGCAAGCAGCCACATATGGCCATACTGGTAACTGTGCACACATAGCTAGGATAACAACAGTTATCCCACTGCTAGGATACTTGATGCAGATAACTGTACAAAGCAGTATCACTCTGCAGATCACAGATGCTTTTCAACACAAGTGTAGTTTGCGTAATGCACAAGCACTATGCCTGCATTCACATATATGATCACCCAACCTGTGGTGTGTGCATTAAGTACTATGATCTATAATGAATAAGACTACATAGGCTGGGGTTCTAATCTCACTCCAGGCTACTTGCTGTGCATCTGTGTGGGTGTATCCCCCTGCAAAACAACTGTAATGCCCTCATGGGCTATCCACCTGCAATGGTTAGGCACGTTTTATAGCCCTGTAACCTGCTGCTGGCTTCCACACTGCCCTCTTCTACAAGACCTGATGATGTCATACACCTGAAGACTACCAGCTGACAATATAATATCCAGACTTAAGCTGTGGTGCACACAATAAATACTGGGATCTACAGTGAGTGGGACTAGGTAGGCAGGGGTTCTAATCTCACTCCAGACTACTTGCTGTATACCAATGCAAAACAACTGCCATGCCTTTATGGGTTATCCACATGCAATAGTCATGCACTTTTTGGCCCTATAACCTACTGCTGGCTTCCACAATCCCCTCTTCTACAAGACGTGATGATGTCATTCACCTGAAGACTACCAGCAGGCATTGCAGTATCTAGACTTAAGCTGTGGCACATATGATAATTACTATGATATATATAGTGTATAAGACGAGATAGGCAGGGGTTCTGCTTTCACACCAGGCTGCCTGGTGTGCCTGTGTATGTGTATACCCCTGCAAAAAACTGTCATGCCCTCATGGGCTATCTACCTGTAATGGTTATGCCCATTTTGGTCCTGTAACCTGCTGCTGGCTTCCACACTGCCCTCTTCTACAAGGCCTGATGATGTCATATACCTGAAGACTACCAGCTGACACTGTAGTACCCAGATAGAAACCATGGCACGTCTGATAAATACTGCGATCTATAGTATGTAAGACTAGATAGGCTGGGGTTCTAATTTCACTCCAGGTTACTTGGTGTGCATGTGTGTGTATACCCCTGCAAAACAACTGCCATGTCCTCATGGGCTGACAGTGTAGTATCAGGACTTAAGATGTGGCATGTGCAATAAATACTGTGATTTATAGTGTTTAAGACTAGATAGGCAGGGGTTCTAATCTCACTCCAGGATGCTTGGTGTGCATGTGTGTGTATACCCCTGCAAAACAACTGCCATGCCCTCATGGGTTATCCACCTGCAATAGTTATGTATTTTTTGGCCATGTAACCTGCTGCTGGCTTCCACACTGCCCTCTTCTACAAGGCCTGATGATGTCATCCATCTGAAGACTGCCAGCTGACAATGTAGTGTCTGGACTTATGCCATGGTGGGTGCTACAAATACTGTGATCTATAGTGTGTAAGACTAAAGAGGCTGGGGTTCTAATCTCACTCTAGGCTACTTGGTGTGCACCCTGATGGCATAAATATGATCACCTTGGGAATAGGAAGGGTTTTGCAGTATTTTATTTGCAGTGTGTGATGTGGCCTCCCCAAATGACTGACCACAACAAGGCCTGCTGATGTCATCATGCATAATATGTCCTGAACTGATAGTACTAGCAGACATGAGGTGTGTTGCTTGTATCATGTACTGTGATCTGTAGTTTGTACCATTACATAGGTTAGTGTTTCCACCTACATACAGCCAGCTTGCAATAAATGTGTGGCTTGGCATGTCCTGTATGCAATGATTGGAAGTGGTGCTGGCCTCAACATAGCCATGTTTGTGTGTGAGCTTGTTGGAGCATTTTGCCTCATGTTATGGAACCATAGGATGTTTGAACTTCACTGGCATAATGGCCATACAGCTCTCAATCATAGACGTCTTTATACTCATAGTTATAGGATCAGCACATATTACTCCAGTCCAAGAGGGACACAGGCAGATGCCCTGTGTAGAGATAATGGTCACCCAGCCAATCATATAGATGGCATGTGGTAAGGTGCACTGAGGTGCTCTGTGCGCCATTAGGCAGGGCTCTGTTTCAAGGGTGTGTTTAATTCTGCTAAACACATCTCTCCCACAAGCATGTAGTACTAACATGCGAGGTTAATGTCCTTACACTGGGTTATCCATCTACTATGCCTCCTACAGATAAGCAGCATATGCAATCAAGCAGGGTCACACATTGCCCCGTATGTAAGACACAGATCACTTCTGAGTAGTTTATATGCCACAGGTGACAATGACACTCATTGGAGACTATCCCCATTAAAAACATACTGTAGATGTGAAGTGACCATGTGAGGAACCATACTGTTGTATGCAATTGCCAGTACTGCTTTGAAAGGCACATCACCAAATGGCCATGGTACTCAGATATTGTCATTTTGAGGGAAGAGTTCTTGGAGGTTATGAGTATGTCACTTACATGTGACTGTGGCCTCAGCTATGCCATATGATTCCTGCATACCACTGTAGAGACATGGTGATCTGAGCCACATTAGGTGTAAACCTGTGTCGTCAGGTCTATGTGCCCAGTTCTTTCACACCTGAGTATGTACATCACATGTTGCAACTGATGTGCTACTTATCAGGTAAATAAGTCTAACAGATGGAAATTATAATACATATATATTTGCTTGGAGTTTATGGCCATTACTATGTCAACAGGCATGTGCTCGCAATACCATCTTGCAGGATAGTGGCATACCACAGAGCATCTATGACTGCTTACAATTTTCAGGCATCAGCCAACATTGTTAGCCACAGTCAGTCAGTAGTTGTACGTATTGTGGTTGAATGGATTCCAAGCAGTAGAAGACCCTGGACTGGGTCCTGTTGAGCTTGGCTGCTGAGAGATCAGCTATTGGAGCTGGATGCCCCTATGTTTCATATGTGTGCCAGCAATGGGTCACTTAGTGACCCCTACAATTATGGTGTCATGGATGCCTAAGTGGGTGCTTTGTAAATGTTTCTTGAGTGGGGGATATAGTCAGATGGCTTGGCTGAGTCTAGGGGGTTGTATGCCCTGATGTACCCTCACACAGGTACATGCTGACTGCCTCAGAAATGTCCACCATGTGTAACAGTCATGCTGCCCCTGTCACACATCCAAACTGTGTACAATCAACTGTGTGTAGATCACATATATGTGTGCTGATCAGCTCCATGATGATTGCCATTACGGGCATACAGATATGGATACTCAGACAAAGAGGTATATAGTTATGTTAGTTAGTGGATGCACCACCTTTGTGCAAGGGTAGAACAGTTAACATTGTTCACTCAGCTGGTGTGCATTCAGTAGTTCGGTATGATTTCAAGGTATTCCCAATGGTGTTAATAATCCCCGTCAGTTCACATGTGGGATGCAGCCTGGAATGTTAGCATGCGGAATAGGTGCTGTGTATCTTCCAGTGAGAGGCTAGTTATGAACTGCTCTGTAAATCTGGAAGCTATGGGACAGGTTGTAGGAATGTTGTGTCACATGTGGTGGGGGCAAGGGAGTGTAGTTGATGCAGACAGTATGGATGTATATGTTAGGGATGAGTCCTGACCCATCATATGTGGCATCATGACATATAAGGTCACCGACAATCTGGGCCTGTCCTTTGAGGTCACTCATGTAACTGCACTGTGAGTTGTCATTCTGCTTTGTATGGGTGGCTACTTTTGTCACGTACCATGTCTACTCATTGCAACAGCATTATCCACTTTTTTTAGCTGAAGAGGTAGTGCCGCCATGTTCGGGGGGGGGGCAGACTCATCTTAACTGTCACAGAGTACTGTTCACCTGTTATTGTACAGCCTGCTAATGACAGTTGTCCACCAGTCAGGTTTGCCGAGCCATGATGAGCCTGAGTCCCTCCAGGCACGTGCAGCCAAGTTCATGCCATTGCAATGCTGCTGACATAATGCATGGGTGTAGAGCACTGCATACTTGCCTTCCCCATCTGAAGGGGGAGGTGCAGTCATGCTTTGTGAACCATTCCACTGGAAGCAATAAATGGCTGTCTTGACATATATGTCTGTATTTTTTACAAGGGGGGGTATGTACCAGTAGTTCTAAGGAGACTGGTCTGTGGCCAGATCCCACCAGGGAGGACCTCACATTGGGGATGCTGTACTGGTCATCCATATTGGTAAACACATGATGCAATACATTGGTTCCCCGGGGCCTGGACCATCCTTTGGGCAAGTGAGCCGCAGCATGACTAAGCAACACAGTGTGTACATATTATACTTCCCTGACATGTTTGTCTGTGCTCTGTACAGACACCTTGCATGAATCTCTTCCTGTAACATGCTGGAGATAACTGCAACACTTACTTGCACAGAGGGCAACTAGCATGTAGTGCCAAGCGGTGTCCACAGATCTCCGAGTCATGTCACCTGACATGACATGATAGGAATTAGCATGGATGTGAGCACTGACACTGTTGTACATCTACTGCCAATGGCCCAAACACTTAGTTTTGCTCAAGGCCAGATCATGCCTATCAACTGTAACCAGTGGAGCCCATTGACTGTTACACTATGCAATGGATGTCAGACATATGCCTCACTCCACCAACCATGGCCTGACAAGGTGCATGACAATATTAGGCCAGCAGGCATTACTAGAAACTGTATGTCATGTACATAGTGTTATGTCAGCTGACGGATAGGCAAGAGTCTGACACTCATACTGTAGGAAGATAGCATTGGGAGACCTGTGCTGCAATGATGCCAGTCACCAGTGGGGGTCACCATCCTCCATTATTGGCATACCCCATCTACCTATTCCCTCTCTGCAACCACAGTCACTGTCAGTGACTTCTGACTGAGTACATTTGCAGGTGATTACATATTGGGACATGTCACAGACTACCACACATAACCTACAGTTATTCAGGATGTCCTAAGACACAGCAAGTTGTATTTTGAGCCATTGAGAAAGATTAACTGCCAAGGACTGCACAATACTATCCTGTGGGAAATCATCTACCCCTGCAAAATATTGTAGTGCCCTCATACCACACACAGTTCAGCCATTACACATGGAGTTATGGACACAGAGAGTAGCGGTAAGATGTGGGGATACATTCACTGTTGTACAACCTACACTGACAGGATTTGGATGTAAATCCCAGACTGTCACTGCTATACTGAATGTGGCAGTCATCACAGCTATCATTGTGTGCAATGGCATGCTTGCTATGTCACTACACAGGCATATCGTACAACTGTAGCAGCCACACAGGTTCCATGTGTAGTCTGTATCCTAAATGCTTTGGCGGGGATGTGTATGGCTCCATACAGGGAGGTGTTGGATCCCACTGTGTACCTCCTGTGTATCCATGACAGGTCTAACACATGTTTCACCTGTTCTACATTCCTACAACATCACTGTGGTATACATAGTACATACTGCTGAGACAAGTATGTAACAAAGGTAGTACGTCATACACGAAACAGGCCCCCATGCATCTGATGCACACATCTGCTGTGACACACATCATGTGCAGGTTAAAAATGGAATGCAGAACATGACAATCATAGCAGGTGTCAGGCAGCTGTCTGTATTGGACACAGGATATTGGTAGATGGATCATCTCTGTCACCACAGTTTGTAGAAGTCTGGTGACACTTATCAAGGATAGCAGACCTGTTCACAGATTAGGGCTGCATGAGTATGCTGAATGCCGCCATTGCCCTTGTTAGACTGTTATACACATATGAACCTATGGAGCCATGCACTTATAGTGCTGTATCTTGCTGAAGACATATTTCTGCTGTGTTGACATGCCAACCAGTGCTGCTTTATTGCTGCTATGTAACCATAAGTTACCCCAACAGACTCCTGAAACAGAAACATAAACAAGTCTGTGACACACTTGTCATTGTGTAACTATACAGCCAGTGCAATATCATACAACATAAGCTACACAGAAGTATGTACCATACTTGTGAGAAATGCCAGCATACAGTATCTGTCATTAACCACTACAAGTGGCATAGCAAAACAACACTGCATTACACAAGTACATGTTAATTACCTCATGCATCAGACACATAGCTTCATTTACCTCCATTGATGGGGAGGATGACAGGGATGTGGCACAGGTATCATCACTTGCACAGGGTGTTGTGTGTGGGTGCAGGAGGCCTAGGCTGACCCAAATGGTTGACAGCATGTATGTGAGTCAGAAAGGGAAGCAGGTAAGATAACCATGGAAAGGTGCTGTGTGTGTCTGTAGGTGACCTGAAATAGACAGTGGTGTGTGAGTGTGTGCATGTACACAGTCAAGCTTAGTGCTAGCCCTACATGTGTATGTGTGTTGGACAGCTTTGGACCATACATGGTAGAGTTGACAGTTTGCCGTCTCTGGTCCCGAACATGGGAACTGGCTCTGCCAGGAGTTGCACTGGCACCTCCATGCCCAAGGTCAGAACAGGTGCTAATACCTGATGGAGACTGCTGTCTGCTGTGACTGTGTCCCTCATGGGAATGCCCAGGACCATGAGCCCATAGCCTTCCATGTCATGGTGTGGACAGCACACTCCCCTCTGTAGCACTGGATGTACTGCCACTATGGGAGTGTGATTGTGCATGGCCACGTGGACTCTCAATCGATGGGGTTGCTGACCTACATCCACAAGTCCAACGCTCAACTCCAACCACACATTCCAGCACAGACAATGTACAGTCCAAGACGGACACTATCTCAGCCCACCTTCTGTCCACTGCATCAATCAACAGGATGTCTCCAATGCAGTGGAGGCAGTCATGGATGTCAGACTGTGCTGCATCCATAACCCTAAGCATATGTCTGATGTTCAGTTCAGAACATGTCTGTGCCTCCATGACAGCCCAAAACATGAGATGAGTGACCTGTGATGTGATACCTGCAACAGGTGGTGGATGGACAGCAGGCTTGCTATGAGCACCCCTGTCAATCTGCCTGTGTGGGACCTCAACAGGTCTCCGGCTATGGCCAGTGTCTACACTCACTGGGGCTATAGTTGCCACACTTTTCTGTTCAATGTCTCCACCCTCTGACTGTCCAATATCTGTGGACTCTGAGAACTGGGTATGTGTGGGCATACTGACTGTGTGTGGTGATAATGGAGGCGGAATTTGGATGTCTATCTCTGAGACAGATTAAGCTCCCAACACCCCCACCTGTATCTCACTGTAGCCACCATCATCATCAGAGTCCAAAGAGACACGAGCATCAGGTAGTGTAGGTGAAAGACACCAACCCCCTCTTCGGTCACCTGTGATAAGAAAGAAAAAAGCAGTACATGAATACCTGCACTACTGTGTACATAAAACCACCAGTACTCATCGTAGCAAAGACATACATCTAGATTAGCGGTCAAACTTTATTCCTCTCCGCTTTTGTCCAAAAGAGACTTCCTCAGAACAAAATGCACATTTAAGTCAAGACCTTTATAACAATCACTTCAAATAAATCAAGTAAAATATGACCAGTAACATTTACCTTTTATTTAAGCAATATGACACTATACTTGGTAAAACAACACATAAAAACCCAGTACACCTATCTTAACAAATATATTGAAATGCACGTTTCACTGCCTAATTTAAAGTCCTTTCAACCTTTTGTTTTTTATAAGGCATTTTGGAGTACATGCCTCATTTAAACTAGGAGGCTTATCTTTTCTTAACTGTCACTGCCAAAGTTTTTCTATTTGTTTAACTATACTCCTGTGATTATCCCTCTAAGATTCTTATGTACTTGTTCCAGAATGGAAAATAGACATTCTACCCTTTTTCCACACAAAATTATGTTTAATTAGGACATTATTCTGGCCATTAACTTTAATAGAATATAAATTTTCCTTACCAAAACAGTGTCATACTTACCAGGAGCAGGACCATGGCCTTGGACAATACCTGATGGACCTGTGAAAAGTTGATGGTGAGGTAATGTCAGTACCACCGCATGTTGTAGCACAACAAGGTACTACATCCATATATCTTACAGTAGCTACTGTGTTACTTGTATTGGTCACATTCTGTGTATGAGAGTACAAATGAGGTAAAGCCCTCCTCCCTGCAAAGAACAAAGACCTGACACCCACATAAATGTATGTACAGCCTGACACCCTGACTGCTACAGTATTACAATACTGATCACAGTAAGCCTATCTGCATGCTCCTCTGCTGTGGAAACTGTGGCACCCACCTCCATGAAGTATGGTGTGATGGATGCCTGGGAGCTGTAGTGTGTGCCTAGGTTCACCAGGAATTCCTCAGTGGCTGAGAGTGGTTGTTTCACTGCAGGCCCTCCGCCAGTGACATCATGATCACTGGCTACATCTGCTGCCCTTTGTTGTGATCATGTCTGTTGCATGATGTTGAACCTGCTCATATGCCCTGCCCTGATAGCCCATGCCATTCACAACACGGACAAGATCTGCTCACAATGCAGCCTGCTATTCCCTGTTTTGCCTCCCCCTGGACAGTAGGATGTGATAAAGTTGCCTTAGTCCTTCAAGTATAATTTCATTTTCATCATCAGAGAAAAGTGTATGGCATCCGTGATTCATGATTCCTGAAAGACAACAAAAGGGGAACACATTATAGGATCACATATGTGGAAGTACCCTATGGAGAGATACAGCAAGGACAAAATGGCTGGCATTATGCACTGCTTGCTCACACGTCATACTCCACAGTGTGCAAACATACTGTGTGTGTGGATACAACTGAGATAGTAACAATAGTCAGGTATTCCCATGTGTGCTATGACAGATACTGCTGTATGATCAGACACCCAACACTCAAGTCTACTGTGGTGTTTCCCCTATGGGCAACTCCCTGATAGTATTTGTTAAGCTTTCACTTACAGTGTTGTGTAATTAAGCAGGTCACCATATTGGTCAGCCATAGGGCTCTTTTTTCTACTTGAGTGTTTGCCTCCTTCCCCTGTAACTTAAGTGAATTGACTCTTACATTAAGAGCTATAATACTAACCTTATAGCTTTAGGACACCTTAGGGAACCTTGTAAACTGCAATAGCCCCGCTACATTCGCCTTCGCTATGCTTGGGCTCTCTTCGCTCCCCTCCCTGCCCCAATTCCCTCCCCCCCAGTACCTCTAAATTTATAGTACTATAGCCACTCCCCCACTTTCTAGATCCTATCTGCTTTCATCTGGGATAATTCCACCCACCCCATTTGTCTACCTACATTTTAATAGCACCTATTAGCTTTCATCTGGCATTCTCCCATCCCCCTTCCAGTACCTTTACCTCACCACTCTATCTTCTGGTGTTGCATCACCAGGTAAAACAGTTCCTTAACTCACTAGCTGAATCACAGATAATGATATACTCCTCTTTACTACCCCTCTTGTTCACACCATACCTCCTTACCTTGTATGAAAACCAGTTTCTCACAGGATTTCAGGTCCTAAAAGGCCATACTATCACCCCAGCTGTAAATCCTTCCACCTTCAACCATACTTACAGTACCAGATCCTATCCAACATCTTGTTCAGTCTATCAACATCTCAACCCCAGGCACATTAGCTCTAGATCCAAACACTACCACAAACTAATAAACACATTCCTGAAGTTCATCACCAAGTATAGACTCAACCTAATACTTGGTGGTGATATTCACCCCAACCCTGGCCCACTCACTTCAGATACACATACACCCTCTACTTGCAATCTAAGCTACAAACCTACAATTAATAGGCCAACTAACTCTCTCCTAGCCTGTCATCTCAATATTAGAGGCATTAATAACAAGGTACATGAATTGCATGTACTTCTGGATGTCCACTCCCCTCAGATTCTCTGTTTATCTGGAACCTGGTTAAAACTTAACACTAAAGACAATTAAGTGTTACCACCTGGGTACAACATACACAGGCTGGATCATGCTTCGAGGAAGGGGGGTGGGGTAGCTGTACTCTATAAATCTGAGTTGAATGTCACCATAGATGTAATACAACCGCCTCAGATTAATAACTCAGAGATTCTTGCCATCAAATTACAACTTAATAAAAATAAATGCATTAATATCATCTGTATGTACATTCCCCCGGGTAACAATATATCTACATTTGAAGATATCCTGCACTGGCTATCATGTCACTACCCCCAAGAAACCCTACTACTTGGAGACTTTAACATAGACTGGGGCACCTGTTCCTCAGAATCCCCAACCACCCATATTAACCTGCATGCATTTACACAAATTATATCCACCCCTACCAGGATAGGTAAACCCAACCAAAAAGAAAGTATACTTGACTGGGTACTCATAAATAGTCACCCCCAACTGTACACCTCTGGTACCCTCCTTGATGGCCTAAGTGATCACCTTCTCACATATGTAATTAAGCACAAAACCATTAATTCCCAACAACCCTTACTCAGAAAGGTTAGAAACAATAAAAACTTTGACCCTGCCAAATTCCAACATGAACTAAACTCATGTAATTGGTCTGTTCTAAAACACCTCCCTTTAGAGGAAGCAGTAGCATACTTTCACAACAAATTCCTTGAGATCCTTGATTTGCATGCACCTGTTCGTTCAAAGAGAACCAAGGCAAAAACTGCGCCATGGCTTTCTAAAGAGTCTAAACTCAAAATTACCCTCAGAAACAAAGCATGGGCTTTATGGCATTCTTCTAAAGACCCTCAAGATCACATTAAATGCAGGCAATCCAGGAACGAAAACAAAAAATCAATTTTACAAGACAAAAAAACAATACTACTGTAATTTACAGACAGTAAATCAAAATAACCCTCAGAAGATTTGGGCAGGTTTAAATAATCTACTACATCCTGGACAAACTTCAACCCCAATCCCTGCTGCTACTATTGATAAAACCCCTGAAGATGTTTCTGACAGTTTTAGCCAATTCTTTACTGAGACAATTCAAGCCCTAGCTAGCCAACTATCTTCTAGCTCCCCTGGTCCAGAAAGTAGCACCTCTAGAAACCTACTCGCATTCATCTTCCAACCAGTCGCCACTTCACTTATCCGTACCTTGATCAAAAAATTAAAACCCACTACACTTTCTGCTGATCAACTCCCTGCCGAGTATCTACAAAAAATCAGCTGATGCTATTGCTTACCCCGTCTCAATACTAATTAATCGAACCATAGTAGAAGCTAAAATTCCCACCATCTGGAAAATATCCTATGTAATCCCACACAAAGGAGGCAGCTCTACTGAATTCTCCAATTATAGGCCAATAGCTATACTCTCTCCACTTGCAAAGATTATGGAAAAATGTATTCATAGACAACTCATGTACCACCTAATCCAGAATCACCTTATGGCAGACACTCAGCATGGCTTCCATCCTCATCACAACACTACTTCAGCCCTCCTCGCCTTTACCAACACCATAAACCATAA
Source organism: Protopterus annectens (assembly GCF_019279795.1). Taxonomy (NCBI): domain Eukaryota; kingdom Metazoa; phylum Chordata; order Ceratodontiformes; family Protopteridae; genus Protopterus; species Protopterus annectens. The sequence continues at coordinate 816,555,337 of NC_056750.1, forward strand.
TCGCAACAATAATTATATATCCTCAGCCCTCTTCTTGGATCTTTCCAAGGCATTCGATACGGTTGATCACCCACTTTTAATCCACTCCCTGCAAACATTCTGTCTAGATACTAGAGCCCTTCAATGGTTTCAATCCTACCTGAATGGTTGACAGCAGGCTGTCCTCTGGCAGAACAAACTCTCTAACCTTCTACCTAACACCCTTGGAGTACCACAAGGCTCTATACTAGGGCCCTTGCTGTTCTCCGTCTTCATTAATGACCTTTATACGGTCATCCTAAAAGTCAGCTGTATCCAATATGCTGATGACTCTACTCTGATTTGCTCAGCCACATCTCCAGTAGAGTTATGGTCAGCTACCCAGACCACCTTTAATACGATAGAAAACTGGCTTTCTGAACATCGTCTGATCCTAAATCCCAAAACAACTAAAATGCTGTTATTTTCACCAACGTGTAGGTCTACTGCTTTCACCTTTACCATAAAATCAAATGATGGCACAATAATCTCCCCTGACCCCTCTACAAAACTATTAGGTGTCATCATAGACAATAATCTAAAATTTGACCTACATGTTAACCAAACTATCAAAACCATCAATAAAAAACTAGGGTGACTTTACAGAATAAAAGCCTTCCTAACCCCTCCAGCTAAAATTGCCATATCTCGCTCTCACCTTCTTTCAACCCTTCTGTATGCATCCCCTCTACTCTTGAATTTAAACAAGACTGTCCTTAAACTCTCAATTTGCTACAACCACATTGCCAGGTTTGCCACTGGGCTGCCTTTTAGGACACATCATTGCATCAATCTAAATCAGCTTGGGTGGCTTGAACTACCCAGCATAATCCAGTATAACCAACTGATTATGGCCTATAAAATCCTCTATAATCCGGACAATACTCCTGCACTTAGAAATATTATCACCCCCTATAACAATCCTAGACCACTTTGATCCTCTAACAAACTACTAATTCAGACTAGCAAAATTAATAACACAGACAGTGATTCTCTCTTTGCAAACTCTGTAAGTAGATCCTGGAACTCTCTTCCAGCTGATATTACCTTACTTTCCACCTTAGGTCAATTTAAAACCAGACTCAAACAACATTTGTCACTTAACTGGCTATGTCAATGTATCAAGCCTGGCTAACTCTCTCTAGAATGTGTAAAAATCTGCTAACCAGTTTACTGTGTAATTTAATTTAATCCTGACTTCCACTCAGGATTAACTGTAACCTGTGGAACTTGTTTAACTTGCTTACTTATGTAATCTCTGTAAATAGTCTGTTTGTAATATGTAATGCTGCAAAAACAAGAACGCTGTACTCCTATGTGTCTTGAAACGCTGACCTGATCTTCACAAACAAGCCGAGCAGGGTGTAATTATCATAAAAACAGATTTATTCCATAAAATGAAAAAAGTTAAGCGCTTTCACTCGCAATACTGCGAGCTTCTTCAGAACTCCATTAATACTGAATAATACCATTTAAATAGCTTTTTTGGCGCCAAAGCGCTACTATTAAATAATTTAAAGCTATATACACATAATAATTATATATACCATAAAATACTGCTGATACTGCGTTCGTTTCACAATATCAACCTTTGCAAAAATACGAAAGACAATGATAATAATTAATCTTGATACATACTAATATAAAATGTTGAGATATAAAATATAATATAAAATATAATATATTTGACATCAATGTTTGCATATCCATCAGCTACTACTTACAACCATTCAATTACATAAAATATATATTTTATATTTAATACATTTATGACTGTCTACATAAGTGATAATACTGGCTTATTAGTAACAAAATCATTTAATCCAGGTGCAGTCAAAGCATCTGTATATAGTTGCCACCATATTTCCTTATAGGACAACAGTCCTTTAAAATCCCCCCCTCTAGATCAAATGCTACACTTTCTAAAATAGCAAATTTAAAAGTGTGAGTAAACCCATATTGTTTAATATGCTCATATAAAGCATTTTTCTCGTCTCTTGTCTTAATGCTGTATTGATGTGCATAAATACATCTATTCAACTTTCTTTCCATTTTACCTATATAAAATCCGGAACATGCTGTACAATTTGCCAAATAGACAACCCATCTCGTATTGCAATTTCCATGGGCAAACCGTCTACGAGTCTTGTGTATATTGTCCAACGTGATATTACTTTCTTCAAAGATAGCATGGCATTGTTTGCAATTCCCACATTTAGTGGTTTTCCTATTTGTCAACTGTCTTGTAATGTCACCTCTTTCTAAATAACTTTTGATATTCCGGCCCATTTTATGAACAAAAACAGGGTGAGATCCTAATATTTTAACTATTTCTTGATCAGTCATTATAATTTTCCAGTTATTAATTATGATCCCCTTAATTTTGCCAATATGTGGGCCATATTCCAAAACACATGCTCTTCTATACTCAGCAGTAGTAGATGTAATGTCTAAGGCATGCTTACCTTTAACATATTTATGGGGATTGTTAATATCGAATTTATATCCCAATAAGGGTATATATATTTTTCCCCATTCATTTATAATATTTTTACTTATACGGTTCATCATATTAATATCATAACCACTATCCCTGAAAAGGGCAAAAATAAAATTAACTTCTTCCAACATCTCAGGATAGGTAGAGGTCATCCTTATTGCCCGTATAATCTGACCTTTAAATATGTTAACAAATAAGTCCCTTGGATGATTGTTAGAAAATTCTAAATAACTGTTAGAAAATGTGTGTTTTCTAAACATTCTGGATTTAAAACTACTTTCACCTTTAGAAATATACGTATCAAGATAGGGAAGTAATAAAGAAATATGTAATGCTGGTATTATGTAATGCTGTATCTGCTTACCCTTGGAGCTTTTCTCCCCGGGCCTCCGCTGAAAATGGACATACATCCAGTCGGACTATCCCGGTCAACAAATGTAAAATAATAAAATAAAAAATGCTATAGGACCAGTGCCACACAATTAGCAGTGTGTTATTACAACCACTATAAAGAAACAGTGTGAGACCAATGTGCCACAATGACAACAGAAAATGCACCCTTGATGTATAATACATCCTGTGTAGGTGTAAGACAGAAGGAGATCAATTACATGTCATTATCACAGGTCTATGACAGGCTTACTGTTGTAATCCCTATTCCCTGTACATCTATTCACCCATCTGCATCCTGTTGTACACAAAATCAGTTACATAGCTGATGGACTGCAGTACTCCTCTGTTGATATGTGGTGATACTAAATCATTCACAAAGGTGTGATCTATGTGGGGAAAGTCTGATACAGACTGCTTCCCCATAGCTAGCTGCTTGCCTTTTAAACATGCTTTTATCATAATTGGCACCTGTCCTGTAAGCTAGGACTGCTCACTTAATCTTGTGAATATTCAACACGGTGGGAGAAACATACATTTATCAAGTGGCTGTTACCTGCACACTATTCTGTGGAACTAGTCCAAAATATCCTGAGTAATTACATTAACTCCTAATAATTACATTAACTCCTAGTAGTGCTTTGTTAGAACAGTGATTTGTATGAATTACATTTTACTTGCTCTTTGAATTGTTACTGAAAGAGAATCTCAGTTGTGACTGTATATAACTGCTTGCTTATCTTATGTCTCTGCAACTATCTGAAAATGCTAACTTAAGTTAGAGACCATTGCATCCTTAAATAGTCTATTTTTACTTGAATATACCTGTGTCTTACCCTGATTGCTTTTATAGTACAGCATATATTAATTGTTTGTATTAACACCTAATTTTTTATCTTTCTATTCCTCCTAGCTCTCTACCTCCTATCCTGTACTAAGGGACCTGCTTGGTCTTTCAGGACCCCTTTCTGATTTTTTTTGTCTCAACCATCCCGATGTCTGGCCAAAGAAACCTGTTGCCCCAGCACATTTATTTTTGTTCCCAGCTACTAAAAGGACTAACAAAGTATGTTCCACCTTGGACCTACCTATTAAGCTGTATTATTTATTTATACCTTACCTAGTACCAATAGAAACTAAGCTACCAAGTAGGGAAACCAGCAGCAATTTTCTCCTCTAAACCCCAATAGCAATCTGCTATTTTCTCCCCTTGCTATCTTTTATCTGTACTCCTTTTTCTAGCTATCTCTAATACATATATCATTGCTGTATTATACTTTCTGCACACTAGGTGGCACCCTAATCTAGTCTAGGGTTATACCTCATTCTCATCCTTCCCAAATATCTGCTCTGAATACCTTTTCAGCTCACATCCCTTGACTAATTGCTAATCTCCTTGCTGTATCACTCTGCTGTTACCTTTTCTCTTCCCACTATCTAGCTATACTTTTTTCTTCCTTCTACTCCACCATTTTCTACCTCTCACATGCTTTACCACACTGTATTTACCTGGATATACTTAACATGCCTCAGGAATCTGCTGCTCTCTGATTGTCTCTGTAGACTCTCACCTGCTCTAACCCACTCCGTTCGCCCTGCGGGCTCACTCCACTCCCCATACCCTACCCCCAATTCTCACCCACCCCCAGTGGTCCTACTCTTATACTTACAAAGCCACACCCCCTCCTTCCTATCCAATAGCTATCCACAACTCATTACAGACCTACCATCTACACACCCACTCCCATACTGACAATTACTCTCAATTACCTCTTACATATTTCTATATTCCACACTCTTTCTACTCCTACCTCCTAATTCCTAACTACATTCTATAATCTCCTACACCATGCCCTTAACTTATACACTCACATGTATAAAACTACCTCTTCTACTTTCATTACTATCTATCCTTTCTATACCCTATACCCTTACCTTTTATGAAAACCTAAAATTCACGCCACCTCACCAACCACTAAAACAAACATTACTAATAAATGAGCTTGAATTCCAAAGCCATTCTAACATAACATCCACCTCAACCTATCTATTACCTAAATACCACAGAGTAGCCCATTTTACATTCACACAATATAGGAAATCACAACTTAATTGCAGTAAACTACTGAAGCATCCATATAGTCCCTATAGACATCATCTCCTTCATGGGGACATTCATCCCAACCCAGGACCAGGTAGCAACACCCTGAGACACCCCTCTCCCCCCTTCACTCCCTGTATAACCCCAAATTCTCTACTCATAGCTCATCTCAATATAAGGAGTGTTAAAAATAAAGTAAGCCAACCACACGCACTACTAGATACACACTCTTTTGATATCTTATGCTTAACAGAAACCTGGCTTAAACCTGTTACAAAAGACAATGAAATACTCCCACCTGGTTATAATATCTTGAGATTAGACCGAACTACCAAAAAGGGTGGTGGGGTAGCAATACTGCACAAATCTCATTTACAGGTCACTTCTTTACAAGTACAACCACCTCTAGATACTAATGTGGAAATTCTTATCTCCAAGCTCCAGCTCAATACTACTAAATCTATATACATAATATGCTCCTACCTACCCCCAGGCAATAACATCAGCATCTTAGAAAGTATCCTCTGCTGGCTTTCAACATCCTTCCCTCAGGAAACCATTGTACTCAGCAACTTTAATATAGACTGGAACACCTGTACCACTCATAAACCCATAACCCATATAAACCTCAATGGCTTCTCCCAAACTATTACCACCCCCACCAGAATCCATAAACCCAGCTGCAAAGAAAGTATATTAGACTGGATCTTAATTAACAGCCACCCTCTCTCTTACAAAGTAGGTATCCTTCCTGATGATATTAGTGACCATTCACTAACCTATTTATCTAGACAAAAATCCTTTATCCCAAACCAAACTACCTTTAAAATCACCTGCAACAAAAAAAATGTTGATCCAGCCACCTTTCAAGCAGAACTTCAAGCCTGTGACTAGTCACCCTTAATGCACCTGCCACTTGATGAAGCAGTATCCTATTTTAACTCCAAATTCCTACAAATTCTTAAATTCCATGTCCACTCATGCTCTATAAGAACTAGAAGCAAAGCAGCCCCATGACTTACTAAAGAAACCAGACAACAAATCCTACAAAGAAATAAAATCTGGTCTAAATGGAGAAACACTAAAGACCCAATTGATCAGCAATACTTTAGACAGCTAAGAAATGCCACCAAAAAATCTATAGTTCAGGATAAAAAAAACTTTCTTTAAACTCCAGAAAAAGCACCATAATCAACCTCAAAGCTTCTGGTCAGGCATAAATAAACTTTTACATCCAGGCCACTCTAAAACACCAACCCCATCTGATCTCTCTCTAAACTCTCCAAACCAGATTGCTGATGCTTTCAATACCTTTTTTAACTGAAACTGTCCAATCTCTAGCGAACACCTTACCACCTGTTAACTCTACCCTCTCATCCTCCCTAACAACCTTACCATCTACCTTTCACTTAAAACCTATTCCTACAGCCCTCATATATACTCTACTTCATAAACTTAAACCTTGTACTCCTTCAGCTGATCCCCTACCACCTGAATACCTTCAAACTGCTGCAAAAGCTCTTGCCTATCCCATTTCTATCCTAATCAATAGAACCATAACTGAAGGCTCCATTCCTTCACTCTGGAAAATCTCTCACATAATCCCACTTCACAAGGGTGGTAACTCAACTGAACTCTGTAACTTTTGGCCTACAGCCCTACTATCACCACTAGCCAAAATCATGGAACAATGCATCCATCAACAATTTCTTGACCACATTCTCCAAAATAACCTTCTAGCTGACTGTCAACATGGTTTTGGACCATTCCACAGTACCACCACTGCTCTCCTATCCTTTACAGACTGCATTAATAAACATTGTAACAATAACATGCTCTCCTCTGATCTGTTCATTGACCTCTCTAAAGCTTTTGATATGGTTAACCATCAAATACTTCTCAACATACTCAATTCATTCTCACGTGACACACAGGCATTATAATGGTTCAAGTCCTACTTGCACAATAGACAGCAGGCTGTCCTTGGGGATAATAACCTATCCAAACATCTCCCTATTACCCTTGGTGTCCCTCAAGGCTCTATCCTGGAACCTCTACTCTTCTCCATATTCATTAATGACCTTCATACAAATTTACCTCTACCTACCTGCATACAATACGCAGATGACTCCACTTTGATTTGTAAAGCATCCACTTCATCTGAACTCCAGTCCATCACCCAAACAGTATTTAACCTAGTAGAAAACTGGTTCCAACAACATTGCCTCCTCCTAAATGCCAAAAAAAAACCAAACTATTAATATTTACTCCAATTATTAAATCCGCCCCAATAGATTTCTCTATTACATCCATCGATGGTACAATCATAGCTCCTGACCCAACTACCAAACTCTTAGGTGTACTGATTGACCGCAACCTCAACTTTGACACACATATTAATGCCACTATTAAAACAGTAAACAGAAAACTTGGGTCCTTGTACAGGATAAAACCTTTTCTCACCACAGAAGCCAGATCTACTATTGCCCAGACCCATCTGATCTCCACCCTCCTCTATGCCTCACCCATTTATACTAATCTTTCCAAAAGCAACCTAAACAAATTGACCACTTCTTATAATAATATTGCAAGGTTTGCTACTGAGTCCCCATTTAGGACTCACCACGGTCTAAATCTCAAACTTCTAGGATGGCTAGAACTGCATAACCAGCTAGAATTTCAACAACTCTCCATTACCCATAAGATTCTGTACCAGCCTATAAATACTCCTATTCTCAGTAGCCTCATCTCCCCCTACACAAACCTTACTACCCTTCGCTCAGCAAATAAACTACTGGTTACCATCCAGAAATCGCACAACAAGGCAGGTGATTCTCTTTTCTCTGATTCAGTGGGGAAGATTTGGAACAAGCTTCCCATTAAACTTGTATCTCTCTCATCATTACCGCTCTTTAAAACGCAACTAAAAATTCAACTAAAAACACAATGGCTTTGTCCTTGTACTAACCCTGACTAGCCCCCCCCCCCAGTATAACATTATTCTATAACTCTCCTCCAATAACCCACTTTGCAGTATTAGTAAATTCATCCCTCACTCCCTTCTTAGTATCTTATTCCCAAGGAGCTATCACTGAGTATGCTCTTTACAACATTATTTCTGCAGTGAGCATATGTCTTCCACCTTGTATATAGACCAACTATTTCTTTCACTATGACTGTAATTACTCCTTCATGTACATATATTTTAATAATTTTCTTATTTCTCAGTGTTATATTTTTTATAACCTATATACATCATTGTAAATGTACATTCCTACCCAATATACCTATGGTGAATATCAGTCACTTTCTCATGGTAATAGTGCTGTATTTTGCCTTGTTAAACTCAGTAGTCACAGTCTGTATAATTTTAGTTCTGTATAATTCAAGTTGTTGAAGAAAATCTTCATGTATATGTATTTTAGATATTTTTTTTTTGGACTTTTGTTCTGTCTTGATTTATTTAGTTTAAAGTGGAGCTTATCTCCCCAGGCCTCTACTGAAAATGGACATGTATCCAGTTAGACTAGCCCGGTCAACAAATCTAAAATAAATAAAATAAATAAATACATTTTCATCAGTAGGTGATTGCCTCTAAACCAATCTTTGGGTCTGAAATGCTAATTGCAGCTAACACAGCTAATTTGCAATATCATCAGCCAATAACATGCAACCACTGTACAATATATGAGACCTTCATGCAGATTAGGGCCCCTTTCTGATATGTTGTGCTGGACATTACTGTATTGAGGAGACTACATCGTTGGAGAGGGTAGATCTGCAGCAGAAACTTTACCATAGAAATGTTTATGCTACAGGCTGCTGCTGCTGCAGGTAATAGACACAGGCAGAGTGTGAACACTTTGGAGGACAACAACCTGTATGAGTAATTGTGGGAGCTGTGTCAGCCTTGTTGTAGAGGCAGAGCCAGAGTAAGTACCCTTTCCACTCCAAATGAGGCATGTGTTTAAGGTAAGTATGTTAGGCAATGGTATCACTAACAGAGCACTAGGCTATATGTTTGTCATGTCCTTGGGTAAGATGGGGTATAAATATAAGAATATGTCCACCATTTGGGCAACTGCCAGGCCATGTGTTACAGTCTGGTAGTAATTTGCTGAATGTATGAGGGCAGGCCTTGTTACAAGCAGGGACATCCAATGTGTATGTTAGCTGTGCAGCTGTGATAATCTGCACAGTGACTTTGGAAGGATCGTGTAGTGCATTCTGATATTAGTGGCCGTCATCTATGTAGACATTCTGTGTGAATGCATATTAATGCATGATGTAACAATTTATGCACATATAGTTTTGCTATAGGGATATGTAAAGTGTGGTCTTACCTGCAGGCCTGTGACCTCCATCACTCAAAAGTGGACATGTCATTTGAAATGCATTATGTGGATGAAGAGTGCATGACTCAGTCATTAATTGTTGCCTTCACAATATTGTAAATTCACTCCTATACACCACTGGATTTGAACCCAGGACTGTGTGTGGCAAAATGCACTGGTGACAAAGCAGTTAACAGACTGAGCTACTAAGTCACTGTTGCTGCAGGTGTATTTGCAACATATACTTGCGCACATAAAGGATGTGACATGCATTTTCTACATCTATCAGTATGTACATGGCTTTATAGGGATTTATGTGTGCATCAGAGTCCCAGTTGAACATGTACTTTGCTATTAATGCCTTAGCAGGTGTCTTTCTACATGTTGCTGATGAAGGGCACATTTACCTGCTATCACATGACTCACTTACATCCATTATTATGTCTTTGGCTGTCTGGTGGTGTACTATTGCGCCGGGGTCCAAGATACACTCCCATTTTTACTCTTTTTAATTTAATTAATTTTTAATCAAGTTTGCGCAGTGTGCAGCTCCACTGAAATATGCTTAATGACTGTAACTGGCAATAACTATGTTTTCTTTAAACCAGCTGTTTTACGTAAGAGTTGTGTGGTGTGGAAGATTAATGCAGTGATCTGCAGATGCAATGGTCTTGGGTTCAAAATATGGGACAGATGTTTATTTTGTAAGTGTGTGTTACAAGTTTAAAAACACATATAGTCCATATAGCTCAATTTAGCTGAGCTTAGTGAAGCTGTGCGGCACAGTACGCTGTGCAGCAACATGCTAAAAAAATATAAATAAAAGAAAAATGGGGAGATAGGAAAGTGGTGAAATGAGGTGCAATCAGGGGGAAAACATAGTGAAAGACAAGTAGGGATGTGCAGGAAAGTTGTAGGCATCAACCATAGCTGTCCATTTCTTGTACAGCAACAACTGTGCACTTTGACAGAATTTGTACATGACTTTGAACTCTCAACCCCAGAGAGAGAGGTGAGGACAACATAACTGCATTGTCAAGCTAATTGGACCAAATTACATGTGTCCAGTGGACACAGGTGTGAAATGGAGTGCTATGTATGGATGATATTTTTTGGGGGGGGCAGGTGCCCATTTTTTTTTAAGTTGAGTGGAATGTTGGGAAAGGGCATAGATACATGTGGGGGAGATAAGTTAGGTAGGTGAGGATGCATTTGTAGACAGAAAAGACAGACAAGACAGCAAACAGGGGTGGTGTGTGACACATGAGGGGTGAGAACACCTTGGATAGGGAGGGTGTTGTGGAATCCAAGTCCCATGTGCCTTCAGATGGCAGCAGCATGACTCACATCCCCACCCATGGGACTGTTGGCACTGCTCCTTCACTCCCTCGAGGGTGGCAGTGCTAGAGGCTGGGTACTGAGGCGAGGCTGCCCCACTAGGTTGGTCAGCATGCCCCCAATCTGGTGGAGGAGGCAGTCAAACCCACGGTAAAATATCCTGCACACCAAGACTGGCAGCTCATTCTGGGTGACAACACCCCATCCACCACCACTCTCAAAGGGGGGGTTGGGCCCCATCCCATGGGGTGGTACTACCCGACACCTCAGGTAGTGCAGGGGCAAGAAAGGGGGCACCACCGGTCTGGATCCCTGACATGCTGGGATCCAGTGTCATGGCTGGTTGAAGCAAGGTAGGAGGATGGGCCGGAACTGATCTACCTTGACGTGCTGTAGTGAATGAGGTATAGCAATAAGTTAGGATTAGTAATAACCAAAAAATTGTTAGTATTAACAGAATGGGACATCATTTTAATTAATCTAAATACATATTAATGTATATTCTGTGTAATACAACCGTAAATAACATAACAGTCAGTATGGAAACAGCATGCCAGTAAGAAGTAAACCATAAGGGCAATAAAAGAGTTAGTTTAACAAATTTCGTTAATAGTGAATCATAATAACACATAATATTATGTCACAATTTGCAAAAATATAGTTTAACAACATATGTTAATATTAAATCATAACAATAAATAACAATAATAGATAAATGAAGATAAAGGGTGGGGAGAGAGATAGAGAGAGAAACATTCCATTACTGACAATGCAGACTATATCCTTGAAACCACTGATAATAAATACTCTGCAGGTGTGTAGTGTCAGTTCTGAGTACAGTGACTACAATTCTCCTATAGCTGACGTAGCACATACATACCTCTCAAGTTGTTATCATGTGTCAGTATGGGCCCAGCTATAACAAATGCAGGTACACTACTACACAGAACACTTTCACATAATGTGGACCTCTATAACTACCAAGGTGTTCTGTAAGCAGACTTGGTAATACATTACATTCCAGGTAATCAGTTTTCTGGTAATCCTGCGACAGATGGATTAGGGAGTTTTAATTACATTACTTGAAATTGTGAGACTTGACAGGCATGTTTGTGTACAGTTCATAAACTAGACATCCGTTATACCTTAGTTGGCAGGCATGGGAATAGAACCCAATAGCTGTGACTACAGGGGACAGCTGCAAAACATTTAACTTTATTGGTATTGCTGATAACTGTCTGGGAAATGTTAGCACAATCACATCTGTTCATAACATGGGTTACCTCAAACATATACCATAGACCATTTGTTCCTGTAGTGGGAGAAAAAGAGAGCATCGTGTGACTGAATTCATTTTGAATTCCAGAACTATTACAGTGCTATACTTGAGTGCAGTGACAGTAGAACACACATGCATGGAATACAGCTGTACTGCCTTTCTTGAAACAAATTTCTATAGGAATCAACTATGCTGCTTAACACTTTATCGCTATTGCTGATGTGTCTGTGAAATGTAACCACAGTCATATCTATTCATAACATGGGCTACCACACCCATATTACCTTTTGTTCCTGGAGTGGGAGAAGAAGACAGCATTATATGAATTAATTCATTTTGCATTCCAGAACTATTACAGTGCTATACTTGACTGCAGTAACAGTAGAACACACATGCATGGAATACAGCTACATTGCATACATTAAGACAGATTTATTTAGGAATTAACAATGCTATTTAATACTTTATTGGTA